>NC_031978.2:17109191-17339191 GCF_001858045.2 Oreochromis niloticus | reverse complement strand
CTTCTCCTTTTGTCTTTGATCAGTGACGCTGACTGGAAAGGCGAGCTCAAGCCACAGCTACGCTGGCGTCCTGACATCACGGCCATGTTAAGTTCAATCACACATACGACTTTACATGCTCGTCACTCGTGTTTATCATGATGTTGTTTACACTCTAGTTATTTTTGCTTTTCTTGACGTACAGCAATTAAATGGAAAACCACACCCCATGCCCGCGGGTATGAGAAAAATAATTAGAAACCTGAGAGTGTTACATAATGTAAATGTCCGGGGAGACTTCTCACTCAGTTTCTCCATCCTCGTCATAAGACGACTGTTTAATTAATACTGCGCTCAGGCATGGGAGCTGAAGATGCAGCAAGAGAAGATGGATTAAGGAAATAAAAAGGACTGAGAGTGAGACTGAGCAACATAATGGCCAAATCAGTCTAAACATTAATCATTGATGCAAGAGAAATTTGTTTTAATTTCCTGCATGGCTGGATTATTCCCATAAATGAATTATTCTGTCAGTGTGTAAATTTGTTGGAGATAAGACAGTGCAGCTGTGAATGAGTTTATAGCATATGTTTTCAATCGGGAATCTGTGAGCTTACATTCCTCCACAAACTATTAATAACCAAGCTGATCCAATTGATACGCTGTTATAGGATACAGGTGGGTAGAAACTGTGTGTCCACTACTGTGCAAAAGTCCTGAGCCAAACCTGATTTCTTTAAGTTTTGCTAGGAAAATGGGTGCAGCAGTTTATTGAAACATGCAAGAATCCATGAAAATGAAGTATGTAGGGCAAAAACAGTTTGCACAATTAATGAGTTTGAAAGTCAATATTTGGTGTTACCACCATGATTCTCAGACAAGCCTGAACTTTTCTGTAATTTTCTTAAATTGTCTTCAAGAATAGTTTTCCAGGTCTTTGAAAAAAATTCAAACCTTTTTGTTGGATTTTGGATCAAAATTTGATGGCACTTTTCTGCCTTCAGAACTTGCCAACACCAGTTGTTGAATTGCAACCCCAAGCCATGACATAGCCTCCACGGTGTTTCACAGATGGCTGTAGACACTCACTGTGCCTCTGTTCTGACCTCCTCCATACATATTGATAATGATCTGAACCAAAGATTTTAAATCTGTTGGTACTGATTTCCAGTCCAGATCTTGTGTAATTTGGTACACCTCAGCCTCACTGTGCCCCTTCCTTAAGAATGGCTTCCTGACACAGGAGACAGATGTGTTTTTACTAAGTTGTCTGTTATGTGTAGACAACAGTGACCTATAAATGATAAAGAGACATCAAATTCAAGGGATGAACCAAACATAAAAGCATTCCTATGAAAATGTATAAGGACTGGACTGAAAAAGAGTGAAAAAAGCAGCCAATGCCCAAACAAAATCTTTGAAGACATTCAGGACTATTCCTCAAAAACCACTTATAAACAATTACAACAAAGTCTGGCTCCTTGGAAACAAAATATAAAGAATGAGGGGTGGTTATCTCTATGATCCATAGCCTTAAGTACCTGTTTGGCTAACAGCCTGTGCAGAAGATGTATCAGTGCAATATAAAGACTATTAACCTTGGAACGCTCTTGGCGAACTCTGTTTCCCGCAGTCTGTCATTCTGTGTGACGGTCTCATGCAGGGTGTCACTCAGCGGTGGATTCAGGCTCAGTCAGTGTTTTTCTCCTGACCCACTGTGTCAGAGAAGGTCCAGCAGACACAGCTGAGGTCTGCACAGTTGCAACTCATCACACTGACAAGGGGGGGAAAGAAAAAAAAAAACTTCCTCTGGCTGGCTGGTTGCAGAGTTAATAACAATGACTTTAAAATTACTGGCATTTAAAGTGCACTAAAATTAATAATACTGTCACATATTATCCCGGGATGTCCATCAGTACTTGGTGAAATAATCACTATTTAATACACTTTCATCTAAGGGTTTAATAAGTTTAATCCCTCATGAATTTTGCACGTAATGTGGACTCTAATGGCTACTTGTAGGAATTAGTAGATATTAATTAAACTGGAGTATTAAAGGCTAACACACTGCTTCATGCTTTAACCATTTATGATGCATTGACAGCATCACCTGGATTATCAACAAATTAACACAAATTAATTTTTCTGCAATTTAAACAATACATATAAACAATTAATATTATTATCTACTAAAAGTGGTGCATTATGTGTTTAGTAATTATATAAATCAGTAAATAAAGAAATATTTCATTAAGCAGGGTTAATATTAAATAATGATTAGTTCACCAATTGATGGCTGGTGTAAATGTTATGTGCCATCCAGTCCTATATTACTGTAAAATATTTTGTGTTGGTTATTGCAATTAGTTAAAAGCAAAAACACTGCACACCACATTCCCTCCCCTCTCCCCCTTCACGTTTTTAAAAATGCATAGGCCATCTGTGCACAAACTAACTCTGGCTAGCTGCCCTCCGGTCTGAATCGACTCTTCACATGTATTCATATTCCAGTGTGGCTCAATTTGACTTGTTGGAGCCTGTGCATCCCGCTTTGTGCTCTGTGGAGCAGAGGGCTCAGACATGACACTCAGATCAGACGGGGGACTGACTGCGCTTGTTCTTATGGGCAGTTTTGAGGTGAGGTAGATTGCTCTTTTTTTGTTTCATGCTCGGCCCCTTCACTGGGATTTATGTTCTCATTTGTCGCGCATTGGGAAATTGGGGAATTCAGTTTGACAAGCAGTTCAAAAATAGGAATGTCTCATTTCTGACTCTTTCACTGCTTTAGACAACAGCAATAATGAGTCACGTGACAGGCACCAGCTAAGAACACTTAGCAGTACGCCCACTATAGGGGAAGCTACATCTGTCTACACAGAGCTCTCATCCGGCCTGGGCAGCAGCTGAGTGCGTTTCCTCTTCTCTAAAATCTTGTTAAGCTCCTCAGCAAAGGAATAACCAGGTGGTGACATGTTTTCAGAGTCACTCTGTCTCAGAAGCACATAGCTGTTCCCATGCATCCTCCTCAGGACACTAGGCAGCGTGGCCGACAGCCCATTGGAAAAGTCACACCCTGGCGAAGTAAGTTGAGGTGTGGGAGGGAGAGGCGGTGCCGGGGGAAGAGGTTCATTACTGGGTGAAGTGTGACCCTCACCAGGGACAATCTGTAGCAAGCCTCCGTCCTGAATGTTGCCATTATGCATCTTCGAACCTCCGTTACAAATGCCGTTGCCATTACAGTGACTCGAGATGGTCTTCAGCTCCATGGTGGTGGAGTTTCTGTGCTGTTTCCTGTTCCTGTGGTGCTTCTTACCACTCTGGTGGGCCGCAGCCGCAGCCCGTATTGAGTACTTTCCTCTGTGGCCTACTCGCAAACAGAAGCCCACGTAGATAAGAACCACAGTGAGAACCACGCACAGGCCTCCGAGGATAGTGATGAGGGACAGGTAGATGGCCTTCATGTTCCTGGGGGAAAGCAAATCTGAGTGTGGGAGAAGAGGGCTCAGCAATGGAGGCTTGCTCTTCTCTGTCGGGGGATGCTCACTGGGTGCTCTGGTGATGGCAAAGCCATGAGTTGGATCAACAGGCGGTGGAGGGTGCAGGTCCAACCGGATGGTGACATTGTAGGTAACTATAGCAACCTTTACACCGTTTTCAACGCCGTAGCAGGTGTACAAGCCGCTCTGGTCCTGCCGGGCATCAATGATCAGCAGGCCATCTGTGCCGGTTCTAAAACCAGAGTTGAGGTCGTACCCCTGCACCTGTCTGCCGTCCAGCATCCAGAGGGGCGTCGCCAGATTGGAGCTGAGCTCACACTGCAGCAGCACGTCATCACCCACCCGCACTGAGCGGTTCCGGTGAACAACATCTGAAAAACACAAGCAAGCCCACATGTGCTGAAACACAGATTTCACAAGAAAACCCACAAATCAGCCACAGACACGTTTTAGTAACATATACACACATATATACATACATATATACATACATATATATATATATACATATATACATACATATATATATATACATATATACATACATATATATATATATACATATATACATACATATATATATATATACATATATACATACATATATATATATATATATATATACATACATATATATATATATATATATATACATACATATATATATATATACATACATATATATATATATACATACATATATATATATATACATACATATATATATATATATATAATACATATATATATATATATATATATATATATATATATATATATATATATATATATATATATATATATAATATATATATATATATATATATATACATATATATATATATATACATATATATATAATATATATATATATATATATATATATACATATATATATACATATATATATACATATATACATATATATATACATATATATATATATATATATACATATATATACATATATATGTATATATATACATATATATATATATATATACATATATATATACATATATATATATATATACATATATATATACATGTACATATATATGTACATATATATATACATATATATATACATATATATATATATATACATATATATATATATATACATATATATGTACATATATATATATATATATATATATATATATATATATATATATATATATGTATATATATATGTATATATATATGTACATATATATGTACATATATATATATATGTATATATATATATATATGTATATATATATGTGTTCATTGCTTTACATCTACTGCATCAAAGGCCAAAGTTATTGAGGCATGAACTCCAATTACAAATCTTTTAATTCCTGCCCTCACATTACCTTGCACAGAGCGAGGGAGTGAGGGGGGCAGAAGAAGCTACACTTTATCAGATTGAAATTGAGGAGTGAGAGAAGGACTTCGCCTGCCTTGAATATCAAACAGATTTCTCTCCAGAGATGGCAAAAATGTGATTAAAGAAGGGAGGAGAGGATTTTGCCAACACAGTGCGCATAATCAACTTTCAAAGAGGCCTTCATGCCATCTGATGACAACTATGCGTCTTTCGAGTCCTTCCTAGCGTTCTCTATTTTTAATCTCCCTTTCAAGCATTAAGTTTTTTTTTCTCTTTTTTTCCTTTTGGAACAGCAGCACTGAGGAGCAGATGAGATTTCTGCGTACCGCCTTGTGTGTTCTCACATCCCTCGGTGCCATGCTGGATATCCTGGATTAATGTGGATCTGTGAAGAGAGATAAATCATAACAATAGGTACATCAGTACGAGGAATAAACAGGCACCTTAACATAAGAATGTCAGCTATTTATTGCTTCGATATCTGCTTTCTAGAGAGGAAGCGTATCTTTCCTGAATAATCAGTACACCTGAAGTACACAGGCTATGTTTACGATCACAACCATCTGCTTTCTGCCAGCACTGAATTACACAACAGTGTGAGAGTGCGACAGGGCATGCTGATACTTTAACTTTACTCAGATCAAACGTACAAAAAGGCACTTTAATCACCTGATCTAACCACACACACACACACACACACACACACACACACCCTTTTAAACTGACCTGTCTGCTTGCATCACGACGTCCACGCACTCTGCTCCGTTCCAGGCACAGTGCGGGTCCCTGGCAAAGATGCAATCATAGCAGGAAGTGTATCTACCACAGCTAGAGAGTGGCAGCTGAACCACGCCTGATGGAGAGCCCATGTACACACTCCACTGAGGGAGAAACAAGAGTCATATATTGTATAGGACATGTAGGACACAGATAACTCTGTTTAAAGCAGAAATTGCATCTAATAAATGTGGCTGTCTGTGCATCGGTCACTACCTGTTTGTCAGATATCAGTAGATTGTTAACAGGCTGTGGCTCTTCAAACAGCTGAAGCTCCTCAATAATGTGCAGCTGACCTTTGATGTCTACGGCTTTGTGTAACCAGCCTTCATCTGGGTGACACAAAGGGGAATCATTAGAAATAAAGCACTATACATAACACAAAACACACTGTAATACAAGCTGAATGAAATGTGCATGTCTATCAGACACTGGGTTATAGGTTGAATTCCTACCTCTCATTTATCCATTGATTAATATACATTTCACCATTTCGTATTGCAAACACTGAAGGTAGTTCTTTCCTTTTACTTACATAAATAGGTGCTAGAATACAGGTAAACAAAATCATTTTGGACAAACATATTGGGTCACAGACTCTTAATCTTTGAATTCAAGTGTTTTGAGTCCCATTGCTGCAGGTATTGAAAATTAAGCAGCTAACCATGCAGCCTGCCTTTACAATCAGTGCGCGAAATGTATATCCCCCTAGATAATCCATGATCAGCTATAAGCAGTAATATTGCATTGGAGTAATTTAGAAAACAAAGCAACTCAGTCGAGAAGTGGAAGCTCATGTAAAGCTACAGAGACAGTTCACCGAGTTTGGCCATGCACAGCTAGTGAAAGTTGTCAGTGCTCTGCTGAATCAAAAGCATCAGCGTTCAAAACATCCTCTGGCATTAACATCAGCATAAAAATGATGTGCCGGGAGCTTCGTGGATTTCCATAACCATAGAGCAGTTCCTGCAGGTGTAATGCATCACTGGCCCAGTGCTTTTATTTATGACAGGCACTTTGTGCTGTTAGACAGTTTTTCATGTCTAAAAGGCTAAAAAAAAAAATAATTAACAGATAAAATGAATTTACTGTCGTGTACCAGCATTGTGCTAGGGAGAGGCAGGAGAAGGAGGAGTTTTGACTGCGTCAGAATGTTTTGCAAACTGAAACAATGTGTAGTTACATGCAAGTAGAATTGCAACATCAAGTTGGCAGTGGACCAGGATGACACAAGACTGTGTTCAAAAATCAATGCTCAGCCTTAAAGCCGCTAAGTACAGATTTAAGTGTTTTTTTTTTCTATTCCAGTCAAATGTTGCTTATATTTCCCGTATGAGCTGCTTGCTCAGTGCTTGAAAAACCACTGACAGGATGACTTGTTATTTTTGCTTGTTTCTTGAGAAACAAATGAAAAGCTGGTTGAACAAGAACTACAGGAAGTCTAAAATGATATGCAGGTGGACTGGTTCCAGGGACAGCAAGGGTCTTGAATCTTCTCATAAGCCACAAGGACCTCATCTTCTCTGGAACAAGGCAAGCTTTGTGTTTTCAGTTTTTACACCAAGCTAAGCTTAAGTTATCACACATTTATTTTGACAACAATACAGAAAAACGAATTATTTAACTGGCTGCAAAGTTAATACCTAATCTGAATTCATACACACCTGTGCCCATGTACAATACATAGTAAGTTTGTCCATCTAATCCCTGGGCCGTGTGTACACCCATGTGTGTGTAGTCTGTGGTCCTCCTAAACAAAAGGGGGCGTCGGTCTGCAGGCTCGACCTGCTTGGACATCAGAGGATGCCTCCTGACAAAATTCAGAACATCATCAGGCAGGGAAGTGGAGAAGTTCATGTTTCTGGCCCTCAGAGCATCAGTTATACACTGCAGGAAAATAAGACAAAGAGCACAACAAGAGAAGAGATGATGAGCAAGTAAGAAGGCATGATGTGGGCTGTAGGGAACAACAGTATTTTTGGCTGATTTGTAATAGAGGCCAACACTGGAAGGCAGAGAGGGTGTCAGAGAGCTTAGAGATGGTCTTGTGGGAAAATCGGGATCAAGACGAAAATGCGAGACCGTGAAACACTGTGTCTGGGGAAAATGTGACTTTTTTTACTTCGGTTGCAATGAGCCTGCATGGGTTCAGCAGCTGGCTTGTGCTGACATGCGGGTGAATCAGCTTCCTCTGTACCTGACTAAGGGACCGACTTTCCTCCTCTCTTTGTTCCTTTCAAATCATTTCAGCCAACTCCTCTAAGAGGCTTTCACGCTCCCAAGTTAAAACCCTTGACCATTTCTCCTTTCCATTTAATAGCAAAGTTAAAATTAAGTCCCACAAAGTGTTGAAGTGACACTGCAGTGGATGATGTCTGCTCCTGCTAACGATGACACGGCCCTGGCTGCTGCACTAAGCCATTGTCACCCAAGCTGCGAGCTTCAGTTAATCGCCATGGAAATGGTTTTCAGTGACATAAGCTGGTTGTGTTTTGAGCTTCATCCTTGAGGCCGCCACTCATTTTCTCAATTATTTTCCCTTCATCTATTCCTGTCGTCTCTTTATGAATCTTCACTTTGCATCGGTTTCATCTGCTCTCTGTTAGGGAGACGTTATTTGTGTTCCTTATAGTATGTTTAAGGGATTCAGTGGCCACTGTGTGCATTTACCGTTCCAGGTCGCGGGTCGGGGATCTTTCCCGTGTATTCTTTCCACTTAGAACCAGAGTCCTGGTTCTCCATGTAAGGTCCTTGAAAGGCTTCTTGGACTTCAGACAGAGTGAACCGACACACTGCAGACGCCTTGACGTTTTTCCTAAAGACATCAACTCACACAATGAGAAAGACCAGAGCGCGAGCCGCGAACAATAACAGCAGTAAACCCAGGGTTTCCATAGTGACAGCAGTAGAAGTACAGTAGATCAGTGAGTCACCTCGATGAAATGATAGAAAAAGATAAATGGGATGAAAGCGTGGGGCAGGGAGGGAGGAGGAGACGAACGCTGAAAGAGATGGTATGAAGCTGATTAAAAGTTATATCTGTCTGGGAAGAATAAAAGAGAAGGAGGAGAGAGGTAAGTGGTTTTAGAGAAGTGTTGTCGGACCTGAGGTAAGAGAAAGGAGAGCCGGAGCCGGTGAGGAGCAGCATCCTAACCATGGACAGTATTACAAATAGATGTAGTCTCACTTGTTAAATTTTGAGTACAACTCTTCCTTAAACTACTGTTAAACTTCTGCAATCAGCTTCTTTTCACATCGCCTGGATAAAGAAATTCCTTCTGTCTTTCATCCTGTCCCTTCACGTCGTCTTTGATTGTCTCAGCGGATCGATTGCTGCCTTTCATCTCCATCTCACTCATTTGCATTTGCATCCTCAAAGACCCTGTCGATCGGCGATCTTGGCAACATACAAATTCGCACTCACCACTCCAGGCCGAAGATGCCGTAGAAGAACGTGTCCTGCGGCGTTTGGCCAGGCAGAGTGAACACACTGCGCAGTATGTTGAAGTGGAAATCATACTCGGGAAGAGAACAAGTCAACCGAGTCTTGAGGAAGGACGTCCACCGTTTCTGGAGAGTTAAATGGCCTCCGCGGTCTTCCTGTGGGATGACAGGTGAGGAGGAAGGAGAAACAGAGGGAGGAGGGAGAATGGGGGGGGGTGATGTGAGATAAAAGAAAAATAGACTGAACACGACTCAAGGTGGCACACGAGAGGATATGAAGCTCCTGATGAGCACAACAGATGGTAAGGGAAAGCAATAACGATATATTCAATAAGTTTATAGCTTCCCATAGGTAAGACTCACCACTGTAATTTACAGATTTGTGTGTATGTGTGTGTGTTTATCCTCAGCAGGTTGAAAGCACTCACAGTAGAGTGAGTTTCTAATTGGATGTGACAGCCACACGTACAGAGAGACATCTCAACACCCATTCACTATATAAAAAGCTTCACTCGAGGCTGCGGGTCTTATGGAAAATCCAAAAAATGGCACCATGTAGCTTTTTGATTTTAACCTTAAAATGTATTCAGCCTGGGGCAAATTGCTAGTGTCACACATGTAGCCACAAGGCACTGCTATTAGGATGAATACTTTGCCCTGCTTTCAAGGAGAGAACTTGCGAGCTGACTTAATTTAAAGGCGCCAAAGGAGAAAACAAGGTTAGAACAGTACAGCTGGCTCTTGTCATTCTTGATACTTTACCAGGCAGCAGGAAATCTAAAACTTTATCGATACAGGCAGCAGACGATGCTAAATAGTCTGTGTCTTACCTGTAACCATCCATCCGTCTCACTCCGAGTTACACTGCCTGTGTAACCAATTCATCAGCTTCACAGTCTGCTCTTCTAATTACACTGGGGCCTTGTTCCAAATGCATTCTTTATCCAGCCCCTCATCTATTACAGCCCTCTCTTCTATCATAAGCTAAAGCTTCACTCAAGTTAGCCTGACGCAATCTTTCACTCCCACATGAAAAATATCTCATGCATCTCTTTCAATCTGCACTCACCTTACAAACCCGAGCAACTCGTGCCACCCGGCTGTGGCTGTAGGTTGGTGTCTGTTGCTGGCTTATTTCAGTGAAGAAGAAATAGATCTTGTCGTCATCACCGGCACTGCTGCCCACACTCTCCCTCACGAGGACCGAACCCACAAAGTCTGCCTCTGCAAGGGGGGATAAAAGGAGAGTCACTTATTGTAAATGTGACAAAAGTCTTTTAAACATTACACAACACTGAACACAGCTGTGTTCTCAATTCCACCACGACGCCAGGTTGTAGACTCTGCTACTCTAGTCTCTTCTGGAGGCCACCCTAATCCACTTGTTGCTATGGATCCCTTGGCTTTGGCTCCTCACTTCCCCTGTGTGTCCAACCAGGTAATAACTACCCATTGATTCCCCCAATTATTGAAAGGAATAAGCACCATAAGACACTGCCTTACATCTGCCCTGATCAATAAGACTCTATATAACAGCTGTAATCCTGTCCTGGTCTCTGACCTGTATCTGGGATTATCTTGGTCCTGTTTGGAGTTCACCTATGAACTCCAAACAATGTCAGAATAATCTAGTCAGGATATTGAACCAACATTGTTCTCATAGATATGCAGCACACAACAAGGAGACTGTATGAACTCTGTTATCACTACTGGAAATAGGTAGAGCATGCAGGGGGCGGGACACACAACACCCACACAACATACCTGCCCTACCTTCTCACATGGGCACAAATCACAGCAAGTGAACAGCACATGGACTTTAACTATTATACATGCATGTTCTGATAGACAAATCAGGGGTAAACTGGAGTACGGTATTTTGTCCAAGACCACTGCAATGTTGAGCATCTGTCACAAAGTATTTTAATAAGAATTTTAATAAATTATCATAATGATTAATCCTGACAGGAACATGAAGGCCAACTTCATGATGATTGCTGAGATATTTGAGCCCGAACCAAAGTGTTCGATTTACAAGCTTGGACTACAAACCTCAATCAGTAGCAGTCTTAAAGTTAACCATTACATCACCGATCCACTGAAACTGAAGGAGTATGTGAGTCACCAAGGATATTCCAGCAGAGAAGGTCATGTGGAGGTTTAACATGACGTTAGCTGGCTGTTTGCTCAAACCCCTGTCCACTTGCACCATTCTGCCACCCAAACGCGCTAAAGGAGCTTTTATCGTGCCAGGAGATTAACTCACCATTCAGCCAGCGTGTGGGAGCATCTTCTGTCTTCAGCGTGGGAGACGGAGAGTTGCGGCGGATATCTGGAAAGCTCCTAAACTCATACTGGGAAGCTGTATATATCTGCTGGTCTGGAAGAGAAAAAAAACCAAAACAGTTTACCATCTTATACAGCTGTTTATTGGTGCTCTAGGAGAGACTGGTGTATTTTAACTGGCTTACCTATAATGAGGGCAGTGTAACCTGTTGTGGGGCCGTAGGGGCATTTGTCTCTGCCTTCTTCGGGCTGAGATGAAATCACAAATCTCTCCACGTCCTGTACAGGAGCAAAGATTTGAATATGGAAACTCCATGCACAAAGGTATCTTTTAATCACAGAAAACTTACAAACAAAACACTGGAAAATAACAGAAAGCACACGCTTTCTTTTTTAGTAAAGGTCACATCTATAAAGCAAAAAATACAATTTCTAAATATGCTGTATTTGCACTGCTGTTAAAAAAAAAGCATATATGTACATACTATGTATGCACAGAGGGGTCTGTAGGCATTAGTACCACACATGTAGAGATGAGTTGAGTTGAACCTCTGGAGAAGGCGGATGTGATTAAAACACTCGGTCTGAAAGAAGAAGATGGAAAAAAACATATTGCAAAGAGCGAGCTAATATCAACACATAAAATAGACCCATATCCAAAAAAAAACAATAAAGGGCTGAGGGTGGAAGAACAAGTGCTGTAAATGCCTACCTTATTGTCTTTTCCCTTGAGCAGGCACTGATGTTTTTGCTCCGGGGAGGCCTCCCAGTCAATCTATAACACACCAGATAACATACAGTAAAACAGAGATCACCAAAAACGGATGGCTTCATATCACCAACCTACATAAACCCCTTTGGACTGTGCCACAGATGTGACAGCAGATAAACTCTGATAACGTTACTTTTGCTTCGTCAGTGCACGCATTAAGAATGTTATCATCATCTGAATTTGTTGTGTTCTTAGACAGCTGCGAGTTTGTTTGTTTTTTAACAATGAAAGTAAATTCTTACAGCAAGACAGAGGAGCGGCGCGCACATGACTGCAGCCACTCCTTACAGCACAAACTTTTGCTGTATTAGGATAATTAGCAAACCAGTTTAATGCCAGGTTGTCACAAGCTAGAAAACAAAGGAGCATGGCAGCTAAAACATCAAAGAACTCCAAGGCACGCTTTTGCATGAAGAAAATTTCAAGTGCCTTTATTCTCTTAGCATGGTCGTGTTTAACTTGAATTTTTTTTTAAACAACATACAAGCCCTCATCGAGGAGACTTTTTCACCAGTAGAAACTTTCCACTTGTGGTTTCACACCAATGGCAAAATTCCATCTGAGGTGAGACTGGAATATTCCACCAGGGCTGCACAAAGGCCACAGCATTCATCAATTTTATACACCAAAAACAACACATAATGGCATAGATCACAGACAATATAACTGCACCTCAAACAAGGTTTATAAAACAGCAGTAAAGGTGAGTCATTTAAGCCTGGGCATTTAGTACCCTGTACACTGTAAAATATGGATTTTCTTGTTCAGCTAATTACACTATATCTCTGAAGTTAACAATAAATTTTGGGGATTGGCTCATTTTTTATAGCAGAAACCCTTCCCAATGCAACCTTTCCATTTATCCAGGTTTGATACCTGCAGTGAGAGCACACTATTTTATGACTCCCACACACAGGCTCGGTTTGTGTTTCTTCCTAGCTGCAAAGAGGGAACCTTTCACATGTTGACAAGCATGCTAACTCTTACATTGTCAAAATAAATGAACCTTCCAAAGACATTTATGTTGCTATAATTTTATATAAGAATATTAATGAATGTATAAATGAATAAATAAACTGAACAGGACACTGCTGAAATTCAGCTTAAACATTATGTTTTGCAAGGATGTAGGGGTTAGCACATTCGCCTCAGAAGCAAAATTCCCACGTTTCACAACTGGGAGGAAACACAAAGACAGGTTTACGCAGGGTGTCACAACCCCTGCTAGATAAATATGGTCCAAATACACAGATCAAGGTGCTGATGGAAATGAAGTAGGAGTTGAAAATTAAAAAGTAAACAGACTCAAGTTGAGTCTGTTTACTCAACAAGAATTTATGTGTTTTGTGAAGGTATAACACTCGCCGCTGAAGCTTGGATTTTACGGTTGACCTCACAGGAATATTAGTAACAAGTAGCTGAACAAGATGAGTCAAGTTTCCTGAACACTTTCAAAGTAAAGTCAACACCAGTTCAGAAAATCTATTAAATCACGTTGCCTTGACATTTTGATTTTTTTCAATTTTTTTCCCCATAGTGTAACAGTCAGTCACCTCTTTGTGTGGAAAGAGCATTTCCAAGGGGATTGTAATGTAGATGAGTTACTATTAAGGAAGTCCAAGTAGTGTCTAGCCACGGGCAATTACTACTGCCTGTGCATACTTGCATATTTGTGCTCTGCTAACCAACCCTGCAAATGTCCAACAGTGATGAATAAGGTTTTACATTTAATGAAATGACAGTAAATTCATTTTTTAGATGCACAAAAGTAACATGACATATGAAGAAGGGCTTTCAGTTCTTACTGAAGACAGTCAACACTAATTATCTTATTCTAGAGCACACAGTGCTGAAAGTCGCCACAAACTGAATGCAATATTTAAGAGTGCTGATTTTAACTCTAGTGGTCCTGGTGGGGTAATGCTAACAATACTTTATTGAATACAGGTCTCGGAGTTATGTTCGAAATTTCAGAGGGCAAGAGATACGCTCGCTGCAGCTTCCCTGTCAGAAATACAAAAGAGACTATGATGAAAATTTGATGCTTTCTTTATGAACAACAGCCGCCGTACCTGTGTGAAAGCGTATGTGCTTCCTACTGCTTTTAAATATTTCAAGACTACTTAACATATGAACAAAATTCCATTATTTTGTGAAAGAATTCAAAGCAGCAAAGCAACGGGGTGCTCCATAGCTGAGCATGTAAAATGCTGTATAGCCATTTAACAAAGCTTTTTTCACAGATGAATTAACTTCAGTCTCTAATAGTCCAAAAAATGGGTTTTGCGGAACAAAAAATTACAAATTTGATGTTGATAATAAAAGGAAAATGTCTTCTTACAGTCACCAACCCTACAGTTATATTAGCCTATGATATTAATTAGCATCTGAATTTGCTTCTTTGTCCAAAAAAGACCATTTGTTAGGGCAGTAATAGCAATTTATGTCTAACGAAAGATCCCAGAGTTGAGATAGATATTCACAATTTTGCATTTGGAACAGTTTCAAAGTCTGTGAGTGTAAAAAGCAGCGCAGAAATGAGCTATAGGTTATGCTAATTATTGCATGAATTAGGGAACTATTTCTGTCAACATACGCCAGTGGTGTCACCATAAATTCTGGATCTATTTAAATTGAGACGATCCAGCAGCTGATTCTTCACCGTTTTCTCTTTAATGTATTAATTTATGCAGCAAGATAGTCCTGTGAGTTATTGTGTTAAAAATAATACAACTACACACACACACACACACACACACACACACACACACAAACACACACATACAGAACCACAACGAGTGACAGAGGAATGCTTTTTGCCTCAGACTGAAATATTGTTGCCTCAAAAGGTTCCTGCGATGTTGAATGCAAATGAGGCTGTGGCAGAGGTAAGGATGTGGCAGCTGAGGCACACAACATGCAGCAAGATGGAAAACAAACAAACAAACTCACAGTGAGAGCAGAGCTGGCTGAGATGTCAGAGGCATTGAGAGCGAATACGGCCCCACGGGCCCCGACGTACAGACGCTCACTGTCAGCCTCCAGCAACATGGTGCTGTAGTTGACTGCAGACGACTGGAAATGCCTGCAGCCTTGGAGACCTAGGAGAGTAGAGGAGAGAGGACATTAATGATTGTGGCTATCTGTAACTCCTTGTTACGACTGTTGTCGTAATTTTATCTAATATGCAAATCCCTACTTTTTAAAAAACCACTACTTTTTTTTTTTTTTTTATATGTATAACGGCTCCTAATGACCTTAAAAACTCTTTAGAGACATTAATTTGTCAAACATACTCTTTATTATATGAACAGCAGTTTGGCACTAAGAATAATTTGCCATCCATTGGAGGACTGGTAGGTTTAACCACCTTTTTTTCTGGGTGATATCAACCATAACTGTGTATGTATGCCTACATATTACCACCTGGGTACATCTCAGCATGAACACCGTCCGTCTCTATGGGAACAACTGTAGGTACACTTTTCAGAGAAAAAGGCATCTTCTGTGCACAGTTATATATCCTGAAATTCCGAGCAATGGGCAAAATTGTCTGCTGAAGTATTTTCAGAACCAATTACTGTAATTTGTATGTCAAAATCAAGCAATTTCGAGTGCCATTTGGATGTTTAGGTGATAAATTGAAGCAAAAATAATGAATGAATCCACACTGTCCCTGAAAGCCTTTAGAAAGTCGCGGCCATCACAGCGGGACATATTAAAAGCTGTAGAGTGATAGCGTTTTCAATCAAACCTGACTGTTTGAGGTAAAAGGTGAAACAGAATTTCATCTTCTTTGATGGATTTCTTTGCTGTGGGATTTTTCGAACACTGGGGCAAAGTGGTAAGAAGACCTTGTTCTTTGATTTTTGAGAGAGTTCTTTGAAAAACGTTGATTTTTTTTTAAAGTGAGGTAGAGAAAACTGTTAAATTTCAATCTGCTGGTGTCGTGGCTGAAAAAACTTGTTTGCAATCAGAATCGGCTTTATTAGCCAAGAATGTGCACAAATACAAGGAATTGAGCTACATGTTTTTCTTTGCCTTCTTCACAGACAGTACCAACATGTACAGCATAGTCCAGAGTGCAAAGATGTTGGAATAAATTGTGAAATAATTGAAGGATGGATAACTTGTTGCTATAGATACAGTATATAGATTTAAACTTGACAGTATATTGGTATATACAACCAAACAGGACATGCATCAGGCTTTGGTTCTGTAGCAGGTATGGCGAATGTTTAAGCAGAGACAATACGTGAGTGATCGAATGATCCAATGATCGAGTGATGGCCTGTGGAAAGAAATGGTTTTGTGGTATACATCTTAGAGCTAGTGATCGCTAGCTCTTTATCTAATCGGGAAGTTTTATGCCAAGCTGTGACTAAGAAAACCCAGAAACTATAGCGCACACAAACAGAATGACACTTTAAATATCCGTGAATAGAAAACTAATTTTAAGAAAATGCATCAAATACTTTCACTCTAATACCATGAATACCTCATAAGTCTTGTGGCAAACCAATGGATCAACAGACTATACAATCCTATCACGAGGTCTGCTAAATAAAATACCCCAAAAATCTGATGGTTCCAGTATTATCAATGTAAGAATTTGCAGGTTTTCTTGCACTTGTTGAATACTAAATTTTATCTTTACTCTGAGGTATAAAAGGGTTTAACCGTAACATCCTTCTGTAGACTTCTGTGGTTTGAGGTTTCTTTGTTTATGTAAATTCCCCCCCCATCCACTTCTCCAGGCTATGCATCTGTCTGACGGGACAAGATACTAAGAGGGTTCACTCAAAAATACTTAATATAGTTGCTCAAAGCAGTCGTGAGATGCTGGAAAGCTACGGAAGATCTAAACAAATAATCAGCAAGGCTGCAAACTTTTGCTGCAAACTGCCGAGCACTCTCAGGTTGCCATGCTGCTCGAGCATCACAACGTGAACCCATAAACACACAGGGAAATAGACTTACAGGCCACTTTAATAGGTATACCTGTTCAATAGCTTGTTAATGCAAATATCTAGTCAGCCAATCATACGGCAACAGCTCGATGCATTTGGGCGCGTAAACATGTCTAAGACAAACTGGTGACTTTGAACATGGCATTGTTTTTGGTGCCAGCAGACAGAAACTGCCGCTCTCCTGGGATTTTCTTACACAACCATCTCCACGGTTTACAGAAAATGGTCAGAAAAAGAAAATATCCGGTGAGCTGCAGTTCTGTGTGAAAATGCCTTAATGATCCCAGAGGTCAGAGGAGAATGGCCAGACTGCTTCCAGCTGAAGGCAACATAAACTCAAATAAACACTCATTACAACAGAGGTATGCAGAAACACATCACTGGGCACACAACATAACAAATCTATAAGCAGATGGACTACAGCAGCTGAAGACAACACAGAGGACCTCTCCTCTGCAACAGGAAACTATAGCTACAATTCACACAAGCTCACCAACAGAAGATTGGAAAAATATTGCCAAGTCTGTGACATTCAAATCGCAGGGTCCAAATTTAAATATATAAACGGTACAAATGCCAGATTGATCCTGCCTTGTATCAACAATTCACATGACCACAGTGTACCCATCTTCTGATTGCTGCTTCCAGCAGGATAATATCCCATGTAACAAAGCTCAGATCATCTCAAACTGGCTTCTTTAAAATGTCAGTGAGTTCACTGTACTTAGTATATCTGTATACCTAATAAAGTGGCTGGTAAGTATATAATGACACTTCCCAAAGAAATCATTATTGTACAGTCTGTACTTTTCTACACACAAACAGATGAGCTGTAATAGTCACCGCATTACACTCAAATCATTTGTTAAACACTTTCCATCCTCAGGTTGAGCCCTGAGCGGCACAGTTGTCCCAGATTTTATTTTAGTGTCATTAAAAGCATGAAGTCGAAAATTAGTCTTTCCTAAAGCAAAACAGATTTTTCTTGTCTATTTTTCAGTCGTTGATGTTTTCTGCTTAATTTTAAGCATGAATGTTAGACAAATTATGATTACACGTGGTCAAAATTTTCATAAACTAACACAGACTTGGTTCATGAAATACTTGAGGTATTCTTTTAATTTATTTGTTTGTTTGTTTATAAATGGGATCTCTCTCTCTCTCCGAAGTATTTAAAGGACCAGTTACTTCGATCTGGATGAGTAGACGTTTCGCTCATGCTGCTGCAACGGTGCAGCTGATCAGTAATCTAACACCACTGTGAGTACCCGTGCACATGCCTACACTTCTTGGACACAGAGTCCAAGTACATGACAACCATTGTGATGCACCTTTTTTATTTAACATCTAATTAAGATATCTGACATGCCGGTGCAGGTTTTACAATCAGCACAATAACTAAGCCATGTAAATGTAAAAGTGAGCCACTTTTTATGACTGCTATTGACTACAAGAGACAAATTTTAAATTGTCAGACTTCCTGGTTCCTCAGCCTATTCACTTTCGCCTGAAGATTGCATGGTTATCTCAAAGTAAGCCGTCATTAAGATTCCTATCAGCTGCTGCGAAACACAATCCACTCTGCTCACTTCAGCAGCAGCAACAGTCAGATGCCATCCCAAGGTGCTCCTAGGTGATCAGGCGCCTGCTTTTCTCTCTTATTGTCAGCAGAAGGAGAAAGGTTATCATCTGTACGGTCTTTTCAGAGTAACAACCTTTCCTATGTGATACGAGTACCTCATTGTGAGTAAATACAATGAGTTACAGGAGACAGTGCCTATATTTCAAGAGTGTAATCCAGGCATTAGGGCACACAATGAACTGTGTGTGTAAGCTTGTGCGACAGGCATGCCAGGTAACTGGAAACAGAGCAGCAGAGGGAGGGTTTATCTGGGATTTATTACAACGAAATAACATCCCGAGTCACAGGTTAGCCTTAGCTTACAGGATCAGGTGAGAAAAGGCACATTTGAGTTAGTCTACAGGGAAAGAAAAGGTGTGAGCTTAGATACTGTTATTTACTCAGCAAACACTTGGAGGGATCTCAGCTGATTGTACAGCACGCTGTGCTCAGGGACGCCAGCATACTCTATGAACATCAAGGCGCTGGACTGTGACGTGGCGACGGCCTTGCATACAAACTCACACTCGAGTCTCAGGCGCGTTTATGGCTGAGAGAATTCAAATAAAATGTGTGTAAGATTCCTAAACATGAGCGTCCAAAAGGAGGCAAATTCCCGAAATACCCGACAGGTTAACTCAGTGGGTGTAATAAAAATGTATTTACATGTACTGCCAATTTTCAGTGTTTTTCGCAACATGGCCCTTCGCTATGGTGCCAGCTTTTAATCTTTCAGCTGCTCCAAACTTTCTGAGTGCCGAAAGACATCAAATTAATTATCTCTAAACACACCTGAATGGTTTAACCTTGCTTAAGAGAAAAAAGGGAACGTTTAAGCCCAAGCATGAGTGACTGGGAGTGACTGTAGATGTATGTGTAACTTCTCTTGCCACCTTTGGTTTCTGTAGCTTTGACTTTAGGTTGCCAGGGAACACAGAGATTAAAAGGATTAGAGGCAAGTTTGCATATCGAAGGCTTCCCATCAGTAGGAGGGATGCGGAAGAAAAATAAAAGGTGGAGGCAATATAAAGAAATGGAAAAAGAGGGCAGTGAACCAGAAAAGGTACAAACTAATGAAGAAAAATCGGGCAAAAGAGCTTAAGTGTAAAGGCAGAGCAAGGAGGGGAGGTGGGGGAGAGGATAGAAGTGCGAGGGGGTGAGCTGTGTGGGAGGACCTGTGGGCTGAGTGAGTTCTAACCGATGATTAAACTGATGATGAAAGTGAGATATATCTATCAAGAATTGTAAAAAGATAGGCATGGGATGAGTGTAAGCAGGTGATGTGTTGTGTGAAGTACAACTGCTTAGAAAAAGAGACAAGAAGAGGAGTGATACAGCTCTACGAGTATTTCTAGCAGAAGAAGGAAATGTGGGTGCCATTCAAAGTGGAAACGTGAGAAAATTTCTTTCACACGTCTGTGCGTTGACAAATAAAGTCCGGGATCAACCGCACGGCACGCTTTGCCATACGTGAACTAAAGGAAAAAATGCTCTATACCATCGACTTGTGCAATACCACAACAGTTGTCATGGTTACGGTGCTTCTCAACTACCTACAGCGGTGTCGGGCGCCCTGGATGCTCCGCAGGGAGCCCTACGCACACCGTACACTCATCTGCTTCTGTCTCTGCAGCACCTCAGGCTACATGCCATCACTCATGAGGTAAGTAAATAATAATCACAGCCGGATAAAATAAATCCTCATGGTTAACGGAAGAAGCAGGTGTTAGGGGAAAGCGAGGGTATATTAAACTCTGTGTGCACACATTGAGGTATAGAGGAGCGAGTGGATAGAAACGGAAAAGCATTGCTTCAGGAGATAATGAGGGAAAGGTGCTATAAAAGAGAAGAAAGAAAAGCAGACAGAGAAAGGGGCAGAGAAAGAAAAAGGGACAAGTGAGGAGTTTTTTCTGTAAAAGTCTACTTTTAGAAAACAATCAGCAGCTTTCTAATAAAAAGATGACTGATGACTGCACGTAAAGAGCGAAATAAATACGGAGTTATGAGTCATCTTCAGCTATTTATCTACAGTTCAAAAGTTTGTGCAATGCTTGGAAATCCAAGGATTTCTGCAGCGATTAGTCATTAAAATGTGGTCTGATTTACATCTCAGTCAGTGGTACATTTTCACATCTTTACAACGGGTGATCACTCATAGTTCAGGATGAATAACAAAAGTGAACCCCTATGCCAAGGCAATATCACCCATTGGTTTAGGAATTCCTATTCAAAGCCTTGAGATGAGCATTCGAGCCATTTTTGTAAATCAGATAAGTGACAAGCTAGGGGTGAATCTGCC
Source organism: Oreochromis niloticus (assembly GCF_001858045.2). Classification (NCBI taxonomy): domain Eukaryota; kingdom Metazoa; phylum Chordata; class Actinopteri; order Cichliformes; family Cichlidae; genus Oreochromis; species Oreochromis niloticus. Next base: position 17,318,171 of record NC_031978.2, on the reverse strand, counting down.
TATGTGGTAGCAACTTGTTACTTTAAATGGAAACACGTGTGTTCATGATGAGACAAAAATATATATATATATTTATATTATAATTCATTTATCATATCATTCCTGCCTGCACGACTCCTCTATCTAATGCACAGTACACAGAGCAATAGTTACACCCTTTTTCTTAAACTTTGTAATATATTGTATTATTTAATTTAGTTCAGTCTGTTACTGTTCTTATTGTCTTAGAGCAACTGTAAACATATCTTCCTTAGGGATTAATAAAGTATTTTGATTCTGATTCTGTTCAAACTTTTTTTCAACCAGATAGTTAAAGCCCTTAAACCCCACTTTACTATTAAGAGTGGATATTTTTTATATCCAGCCTATGCTGGGTTGTTGAAAACACTTTTCCTATTTATAAGGGCACACAAAGTTTGATTTCTGACTAACTCTGCACTTATTAAGAAAAACTGGTCAATTTAAACAACATTTCTTACAGGACACTTAAAGGAGCATTAGAGAGATTAGCAGTTTCTTAAAAGCTTACTTCTTCATCTCTAAAAACCGGTCCGCAATAAGACAAACTGTCTATAAATGAAGAAACTCCAGGAGTGTTGCTACTCTCCACACCCTGCGAGTGGGCGTCCTGCAAAGAGTACACCAAGAACACAATGTGCAATTCTGAAAGAGGTAAAAAAAACAAAAAACAAAAAAAAGGGCAACAGGAAAACAGAAATCTTGACTTGCTACTATCTTTGTTTATGTGTCAATAACGCTGTGTGCAGGAACGCTTTAAAAAAAATGACATAAGATGCTTAAGGATTTCAAAAGACAACCGGCTTAAATGTTGTTTCGCAATATTTCTGAGATAGTGTTGAGGGGGAAAAAAAAGTCGCGCAAAAACCAGGAAGAAAGAAATGCACTGCACACCAGCACCAAAACCTCATCACTATGTCAGTTTCGGGTTCCCTTGCCATTTCCGAAGTTGGACACTTTGCAATAATTTATGGGACAATGAATTCAAAACTAAATCAAGCGATTTCTTAGGCCTGAGTCTGGGTGATGCTACAAGGAGGTGACCCAAAATGTGTAAGTACAACAACAACAGAATGCTTGAAAACACAGAGAAGTCATGTTTTATAACGGCAAAGCCAGAGCCCTGACCTCAACCCCATTTAGACCTGAACAGGGCTGGTCAATTACGACATCCTAGAATTCTCCTCAAGTCTCAGCAGCTGGTTGAAACAGGCGCCACAGGTTACAAAGTTCGAAAGTTACATTTTCCAGCCTGTACTGTGCATGATTATTGAATTTGTAAAAAAAAAATTAAAAATGCAATGTTCATACAACATTTAATTAGTTCACTTAAATTATTGTGTCTGTAATTATGGATTGCAAACAGCTTCTAACAGTTCACTAATTAATGGTGGAGTAAACTTCGGTACTGATGATTTTAAAGCAAGGTGCAACACGTGTTCATGTCTGTCCTTACCGCTGTTTAGCACAGTGACACGTGGAGTCACATCCAGGTCCAGGGGTGTCCTGAACAGGTAGCCGGTTGCCACGGCACACAAGCAGCCCTGCAACAGCAGCAGCTGCACCACAGAGGACACACCTCGCTGCATCTCCGCCGAGCACCTCACGGGACAAACACTCTCCAATCAGGATGTATATGTATATACAGGCATTCACACTGGCATATTCACCCTGTGACTCACAAACACCCCTGCACACAAATACACACGCACAAAACAGCACACCAACGCTCTCGGAGGAAAGCGAGCAGCCTCTTGTTCGCCACGCTGAAGAAACCTGAAAAAAAAGAAAGAAAACACACAAAGCCAACAGCGTCAGTAGTCTGTGATTAAAAATGTGACACCTTAAAAAAGTCAGAGAAGTTGAGAAAGAAGAAAAGCCGGTGAAGTTAAACAGCAGAATTCAAACACATTAAATGAGCTGATGTGGAAGAATTTCACAGGGATGACGACAGAGATATGAAAGAGATACAAAGTGGATTTGCTCAGTAAAATATTGGAGGCTTTCGCAGATCAATGCTGCCCTGCGAGACCGGTCTGGCTTTACATGTTGCAAAGAGTGCGGTGTGTGTGTGAGCAGCAGCTGTCGGATACAAACATAGGGCTGAAAATATCATTAACCAAACAACGACTGTCAAACAAGAGCTACGTGCCGATATAACGAGCAAACACTTGAAGATTAAACTGCGATGTGAAGCAATCCAGATCGATGAGGTGTGAAGCCAGCTCAAAACAGCAGACATACCTGACGGGAGCCAAATGCATGAGTGGAAAGATTGTGAAATATGATCATTTCAAAGATATGTGTGTGTTGTGATATGAATGCCAATGTTGTTCCGCCAGACCCTCTTACAGAGAGGGAAAGGAGTGACGGTGGGCAGAGGAGAAGGAGGTGGTGTGTATGTGTGTGTCTATACCATGCACCAGTGCACACACACAGGCACTGAGAAAACACTGACAGACACTCATTACCAGCATTATCCAATTTTATGGTAACACCATTCTTTCACTTACACCCTTTCTCGGCTTCTCATTTAAACACTCACACGAATAAAACCTTTTGAACTGCTTTCCCGGTTCCAAATGTAAACAGTCACACTCTTTAGCACTTTCTTTTCAAACAAAACATGCCTCCAGCGCTGCAAACAGGTGACTCTCCAGGGAGCCTATTTGTTCCTTACATTGTGAGCATAGGCATGCACAACACAAATCTATTTACACACACATACAAGGTTGCGGCAAGAAATGGGCAGAAAGGTGAAGCCATTAGCACGAGAAACCATGTGTGTGCTCTCACAGAAAGTCCCAGCAGTCCCTCAAGGCTGACACCATGACAACAGCTGGCTTCGGTGTTGCATAACATTAAAGATGAACACAGCAGCATGCAGGTGCGGACAAAAGAGAAACTACACAAAATGCGAGGTTAACAGTAGGTAGGAACATGTACACGCACACAGACAGGTAATTAGACTTTAATGAACTGGCAGGCTAATGTACAAAGCCAGTTCATCCAATCAGTGCATTTCAAAGAAGGTTGCTTTAGCCTCTCTAGAGCTGCTGCTGCTGTCTCTACAAGCTGCTTTGCAACCCACCTCCACCCCAGCTCCCCCATTTTCATGTAGTCATGTGAAAAAAAAGTTTGCACAGGTCCTTATGCCATCCTGTGAAAAATTACTGCTTTCATAGTGGTTAAGAGGGTAAGTAGCAGCCAGGTGCTGCTAATCAAATGCACTTGACTTGTTTATCATTAGCAAGTGTGATCACAAAAGCAGAAATTCTAGCAGTTTGTTGGCCTGGTGGATGCGGACTTCCCAGCAAATTCCCCACTTGATCAGAACGTACAATGTTCAGAGAAACTGCAAAAAAAAATTAAACCCCAAGAGCCACGTCTCAGACTCTGCAGGCCTCATTTATCATTTTAAGGTTAAGACAGTCCAATTATAAACAGACTGAACAAGTATGACTTGTTGGGAAGGGCTGCCAGAAGAAGGCCTCTTCTTTCTAAAATGAACATAGCAGCACGACTTAGGTTTTCAAAGGTGCATCTGAGCAAACCACAAGACGTCTGGAACAATGTCCAAACACAGCATAGCAGCATAAACACCTCATACCAGCTGTCAAGCACGGTGGTGGTGTGATGATGATTTGGGCTGGTTTTGCAGCTTTTTGGCACAGTCAACGAGTCAGAATTGAACTTCTGCACAGAGTCCTGTGATTCTATATAATAATCTTGCTGAGGCATTCCCAGAAAAGAGCAATACATCCAAGTATAAATGACTATAACTGGAAATACTCTTTTTTTTTTTACTAAATGGGGCCTGAGTGAACTTGTATATACCATACACAACATTCATTGCAGTCATATAACACACATACACATAAAGAAAAGCAATTGTCTATAATAACATAGTAGAAAGTTTACAAAAGCGCAGACACTTTAAATAATGGGGAAACAGATAATACACAACTCTGCGCTTGTTTAACGCACTTCTGAGTCAGAATTGTTACTGAAACACAGTCTGTGTGCCAAAAAGCTTTGCAGCCACAAGTCTGACCATCATATAGAAGGTGCAGCAATAAATAAACATGAAAAATGTTCGGGAAAATGTTCTCATATGTCGGGGATATATTGCTCGCGCTTGTTTCTTTAATCATTCTAAATGCAGTACTTTGTCAGACCACTCATTTTGATTGTTGTCATTCCATTGAATGGCACTGCAATCACTTCCATAAATATGGACATCCAGTGGGAGCCCTCCTGGAAGCTCTCTGATAGTCCAGCAGACGTGTTATCATTCACTGTAATCTGTGATAAACATAAAAGAACCCTGATACTATAGGAGATTTCTAGCGATCATATGAAAAAGTGCACGTAGAATATAGTAAAGCAAACCTATTTTTCCCTAACCTAACCAAGAAGTTTTAGTGCCTCTCAGACTTGCACAATGATAAGTCAAAAAAAAAAAAAACTTAAGAAACTCAAGACTCCTGACTAAAAACCATGTGACTTATACAACTGAAACTCAGAATGACGAGCATTCAATGGTGCATAACATTCAAACATAAAACAAACTGTTATATCTGATTGACAAAAACTGCTTTTTTATTTTAAAGTCGGCTGCATTTAAAAAAGATTCCTAAAAAGATCACGTACTCCCTCAACGTAATAGAAAAGAAGAAACAAAGTCCTTTATGCTTCTTTATTTTGACAAAAAAAAAAAATCTATGAAATCTTCAAAAGTGACAGATTTCAAAGTATTTCTGCTGAACTTGAGTGAATGGCCAGCGGACAAGTACTACCAATTGAAAAATTTATATAAATAATATAAAACATGTTTTATTATTTCCTGGAGTTAATCCATTTGAGAAATACTACACTTCCACCAACCTTAAAGTTCTTATAGGGTTTCACAGCTCTATCTTGCTCCCTTACTGCCAATTTTACTTTGGCAAAAGCTAATTATTTCTGTTGCCTCCCCTCTGAGCATGTGCTACCCCTCATGGGACCTGTCAAACACTGAAGGTGCATCAACTTGGCTCCCACTTTTGTCTGAGCTCCTCCTAAAAGGTGGTGAAGGAGGTGCGCCGAGGGGATCGAAATAAGTCATTCATCTGACTCATGCACACAAAATCACTCAAATGGGCTGTCATGGTGCAAATCCTTTCAATCAGTCAGCCAGCCACAGCGGTCCTGATGTGGTCTAATAATCTTCAGAGGAGCAGGGGTTTGTTCACGCAGAAATGAAACCGTAATGTGACAGTAAGATAAAGAAAATATGAAAGAGAGGAGAGAAAGCAGTCAGCAAGAAGGTAAAATACTGTCAGAAAGTCCAGCAGTGCAGAGAAAAATCCCATAATTGTCACATTCCCAATTCTCTGTCATCTAAAATCAATTATTCCTGACTTCCTCTGAGTACCTCGGACCCCATGAATGCAGGAGCTTTCAGCTGTTAATTGGCCACAGAGCACACCATCAAAACTTTGAGGAGACGCTGAAAGAATGAAATGAGAATGAAATGCTGAAAACGAAATGAGCCGAATCCAGGGGAAATCACAGAGGCTCTACTGCTCACGACCTTCCTAATCTGCCTTCCTCCTGATCTCGCTGACGGCTCTCTGTCCCATGACATCCATTCGCGGAAATGGATTTTATCAGCCAACTGAGGCGTCCATAAACCTGCTTGAAAAGAAAATACTGGAGCTCAGCGGCGACAGCTCCATCAACAGACAACACTGGTCCCACAGGACTCCAAACTCTGTTGTTGAGTTGGATGTGTGCGCGTGTGTGAGTGTAACAAATGGTAGAAAAGATTATAGTCAAAGCCACTGAGCTCTGCTTCAACTGGCAGTCAGACTGCTTTAAAACAGTCTCATTTCACAGAGTGACAAAAGGACGCCAGCTGAACTGAACTCCATTTGTTCAGAGGACTGTAGTATTTACTCTTTGTACAATCGGGGTACAGTGAGCCCCTTAAACCCACCTTTAACACACTGGAGTCATTCTGACAGAAGCAATGCTTTGTATTATTAAGATTTTGTTTGCCATCATTGATAATCCTGCAGCTTGTTTGTGGTATTTGTCAGAATCTTTCAACTCAGCAGCAGCCTTGCAATTAATTTTAATCTAGTATTTAGGGGGAAAATATCCAGATTTGCATCAGAAAGCTTCAACAATCTTTCTGCCGGCAACCTTTTCTATCGCTGAGCACTTAAATTTGAGGAGACACCCTAAAAAAATAAAAAATAAAAAAATAGGATGCATAGGCATGCAAGTAAAAAGGCAAAACAAGACCATAATTTTGTACTAAACACACAAAATCCTCGATGCAGAAAGAACCAGGAGGCTAATCTGTTAATTTTCATTAATAAAGGGTGGCGACTTCATTCTGGGCTTCCTGTTTTCACACAGCTTTATCAAGTTTGTCCCTTTGGACTGAGCTAAATCTCAATAACAGCAAAATATTGAGTTAGGCCGCTGCTGAAGGCATTACAGAAAACATGGTTAGAAAGGACTAAAAATCAACATTTTAATAATGCAGGAGCAAAAAACAAAAAACAAAAAAATGGCTCACCAATCCTTTGAGTAAAACAAGAAGGGACCATCGAGGACACTATCTGCATAACAATAACACCTTTCTTTGCACATGTCTTCCAACTGTTTTCTTCCTCTTACCTCTCAAGTCATGATCTTTTTTTCTTTTTTTTTTTAAATAGACAGGTAGATAAGCGGGTCCAGCGGGTCCACACAGGTTTAACTGCAGGCCTAATGATGATTAGATCACTATGGCTGGACAGGAGATGGCCACCTTTAACAGATCAATCAACCTCTTCCAGCACCTTAAACACGATCACGGTGTGTTCAAACTGCTCTGATCACAGCTGCTCAGCTGGCTTTTTCATATGCAAAACAGATTTCGCACTTATCCACTAAGTTATAACGCAGTATGCTCTCAATTAAGACTCAATTTTAACACAGAAATGAACCGAAATTATTTATTTTCAGTGTAAATGAGAAAAAGAAAGAAGAAAAATAGACAGGTAAGTATTCTTAAACATGTAGGAAATATAATGTAGGAAATCTGTATAACAATAACTGAAAGGAGTAATTTGTTTAAAGAGAATCACGCTGTAGACATTTAACACTCTTACTATAGCACCGCCGTTGACACTAAAGAGATATAAAGGTATTATCACGGGAGCCTAAATCATATATTTAGTAGGTATCTCGTATCCCTGCAGAGATCGGGTAGTGTTTCGGCTCTCTTACCTGTATTCGTGCGCAGAAAAGGATATGTATGTTTCCTCGAGCTTCAGAAAATCCAAGTGGACTTTACACTCCTGCCTGTGCACTCTCGCAAACACCCGCTGAAAGACACGCAGCACTGACAGAGGCGCAGACTCGCAGCTCGTCCACTCAGCTGCCGTCACAGGTGGCCCGCCCTCCCGCGACGCTTACTTATTTTTTATTTTTATTTTTTATTTACTCTGAATCAAGAGACTTCTTTGTCTTTTTATCACCGGCTATACTGCTGTTATACTGCTTCACTGTCCCATCAAACACCTCCACTTGGAGTTGCTGTACAGAGGTAAAGTGGAGGGGGAAAAGGTGGGCAACAAAAAGCAACCGAGTTCATTTAAAGTTGTGCCGTGGCTCCACACTGACACCTAGCGTACATGGAGAAAATTACACAGAGCTGAACTGACAAGTTTTACAAGTTTTACTTTTATAAGTGGACTTTTATGTTTGTGGGTCTGCTTTTATCATCATATACACAGATGCCTTTACAGCTTTAGTTTTCTTTCACTGTTTACAAATGCCACCAAACTGTCAGGGCCTGCAGATTTAACCCCCCCCGCCCGTGTGGTTAAATCTGGCACTTTTACAAGTGTTGGTGTTAATTGATGTGCACAGTAAATAAAATTAATATAAAAATAAAGTTATTTTGTTAGATATTTGTATTTTTGGTATTTTCTGACAAAGAGAAAAAGATTATGTTAAGCTAGCATTTATTTAGCATTTAATGCTGTTTGTAAATTTAATCAGTATAGCTTTTTGAGATAACATTGTTCTCATGACTGGGAAAACAATATCCTGATAATGTCTGAGGGAAAACCAACTCAACAATATCTATTAATCTCTATTTTGAATACATCATATGAGAAAATAGAGATTACATCTCACCTTATGAGTACATTTTGTCATGCTTACAAGTATGAAAGATAAAGTTTCTTCAGTAGTTCATCTCTCAGATGTAGACACACACTCACACACACACACACGCACGCACACAGCCTGTCGACCTTCAGTTTGTTCATGAGAGACTGCAGCAGTCCTGCTGCCTGCAGCACATTTTCTCCTATTTTCCCGACTGTCTGAGAAAAACAAACCACTCTCTGTAATACAAAATGATGCAGTTCAGCTTTACACAGACTCTACCACTGTCTGTTACATTAGTCTTATAATTATAATCCTGGTTATAATTCGGTAAGGTCACAAATTACTAAGGTTGTCCTTAGTTTCAATACTAATGCAAAACAAAAATAATAAAAAATAAACAAATACAAGAAAAAAAACTACAATAACATAACATAAAAGTTCATTAAAAAATAATATTTTACTGATAAAAATTAAAAAATAAAAGCTTTAAGAGTTTAATAAACCTACAAAAAAATGTAAATGTTCTGATGAGACTTTTATTCATATGTTGAGACGCAGATAGTTGAATAAGCCATCGGCTTATTGAATCACCAGGAGATTGCAGGTGTGCCTCAACCAGGCAGGATGGGTCTTGGGTGGGGGCCCACACCCAAGTTTTGATCCAAAGCCCACAAGAAGAAGGGAAAAGATCTGGTTATCTCTGAGGTGATGCAGGTGGGAGAGGATTCATACAAAATCAAGGCTGTTGGCCAGCATCAAGGGAGATGGACAGCCTGGGAAGTGATACTCAACAGAACGGCCATGTGGGCCTTTCTGTTGAGGCTGCCGGTATAGATAGCAGCACATCCGGGTTCTGCATAACCTGGCCAAAATACTGGAGGTACAAGGCTGGAGGGAAATAGCACCAGTGCAGTAACATCCCAGAGGCAGATCCGTTTCATCAGGAAGGAGGATCAGGCCCACGCCGGCTCACAGTAGACACGGTCCCTAGTGTTCCTGGGAGGTGAAAGCTGATCTTGGGAGTGGATCTCAACCGTGCTCTCAGGTTCCCAGAGAAAATCGCCTCTGGGAACCTTCTCTGACCAAGACTGTCATCCCGGTCATCACTTATCCTTCCTTTAAATGGAGCTTTTCACATTCCTAGTAAAAGTTGGTTGCAGAAGTTATACCTCCAGGGCCAGCTGCAGGGCGTAGAAAGGAGACATCTCAACTGCTGCTCCACCACTCTGAGATGTTTCAGGGTTAAAGAAGCGAAACATCAGCAGGTAGTTCGAACTGTGCTCTAATAATGACTGCAGAACTAGGAGGAATACTGACCCTAATTGAATCCCATCAACTTTTAGTGAGGAGGACAGTCCTGGTTAGGTACAAGAAATGCAGTGCTGCATACATTAACATATAATCTAAGAAGAAAGATGAAAAACCACTGATTAGTTCAACTGAACAGTGATTAGGTTAACATAACTGATTACCTCATTCAAGAACCAAATGAAATAAATTTAAAAAAAACAGAAGAAGGAAGGGTGGATCCATGCTGTATCAGTGCCAAAGTGTGACCATCTGAATGTTTCAGCAGAAACTGAGAATCATCAGACCAGGCAACGTTTTTCCAATCAGGAGAGCGGAAAAATGTTCAAAGGAGTGGCACCCTGTGTGGTCTTCTGCTGCTCTAGCCCAAGCCCCCTTTTGCATACCTTGGTTGTAAGGAGTGGTTGTTTCAGTCACTTGCCTTCCTATCACCTTGAAGCAGTATGGCCTTTCTCTGACATCTGACATCAACAAGGCATTTTCACCCAGAGAACTGCTGCTGTGGATATTTTCTCTTTTTCAGACCACTCTGTAAAACCCTAAAGATGGTTGAGTGGGAAAATCCCAGCAGATCAGCCCATCTGGCACCATCAAGTGCGCCACATATAAAAGTGATACAAAAAACTTTTCTTCCTCATTCTTCCTATACCGGCAAAATATACATGTCAAAATATATTTGATTACTGCTGTTTAGATGCATTCGATGATTATTTGCATTAATGAGTAGTTGAACAAGTGCACCTAATAAAGTGTGCATTAAGTATATGTTGTGGGTGCATGGGTTCACCAACTTTAAAAGTTGTGTGGCTGCGCAAGATGTATATTTGCATACTGCAGAGAACAGCATGTGTTTGAAACTAAAGATGTTCCTGTGGTCTTTGCTACAATTGTCCCATTTAATAAATTCCTTTTTTGTGTGCTACTAGAAGAGTCACATTACCCACATCCAGGCATGCAGATGCAATTGCTCCTGTGACTCCCCATCTCTTCTCTCATGCCTATCGCTTTTGCTCCTGTCCAGACCCCTGGTTTAAAATAGCACTTTTAGATGAGGCAAGATTCGTGGCGAGGAGGATTTCACTTCTTGTATGAATTGAAATGCGAATGTTTTTTATACACTTAATGAAGGCGTCTGTGAGGAAAACTGGTTCCTACACTCTCCCCTGTTGCTATCCCAAGAATTGATATACATAGGACTGTATTTAATCTAATGCACGAGCCCTGCAGGTCTTCACATAAAAACACAAAGGGCTCATTCTGCTGGACTGCAGAGATCAATTGGAGCTGAATTATGAAAGAGAACTGTAGCCGCTATCTGTCATAATACACTTGCTTACACAGAAGTTTTAATCTATTATGAATGCATGCACCGATAATGGATGCAGTTTGTCATGTTCAGAGGGCACTGTTGCTGCTGAATTCAGCCATTTATCTCAACTCCTTGTTTTAATTCAGCAAGGATTTTGCATACCCTGCTCCATTAACTCCAAAGATTCAGCATGTTTAACTGTTTACAATACCAATTTAAGGTTTAGAGAGCTGCGGACAAACAGATGGAGCAGATTTTTTGTTTTGTTTTGTTTAGCAGGTATCTTTATCTGTCATTAGCACATGCTACTTGAAGAAGCTGATGATCTCGCTGTATATTATACTATATAAGCCCACCACGGACGTATATTTTATAATAATATTTTCCACAGACATTATCGAGTTATAACTGTTAAAATGGGATTTACCAGGCACCTAAAATCCAATACTGTGGGGAAAAAAATGACTCATCTCAAATTAATGATCAAAGTTGATTTGCACTTTGAGCTCTGCTGGACCTGTTCTCTTTGTGGACAGGCTGTTTGATCAGCTGAACTGTGCTGCTGCTGTGGCTTTGAAGTTTTCTTCTCTTTGTGGAATTAACTAGTTGCACTTTTCTAATGTAATGTGACAGTTTTACATGGACTGTGACAGATTTCTGAACTTTTCGCAATAAAGAAATTTAGAAAGCGAAACTGAATAGCATCATCCGCTTAAATTTGAACTGATGGCTCTTCTCTTTTGGACTGTAATAATTAGGTAACAAACATGTAATAAGCATCTCACTAGGACGTTATATAAGTGCACTGTAGGCTTAACATTACCTCATAAGCACTACGTCACCCCTATTATTTGTTCACCCTGCAGAAGAAGAAATATCACACATAGCACTTGGTACACCAACTATAATGCTCTTTCCTTGGCTCCACTCTGTTGGGACCATACTCTCTGCTCTCATTTGGAGAAAGGTGATTAAAAGGAAATGAAGTCATTATCCTGCAACATTCAGTAATTTTTTTAACACACTGAAGTGTAACATAAGAGGGATTTTCAGTGTCCCTAATGTCTTGTTACTGTTAATAATGTTTGTTTGTGCTGCTTCCACAGTAGAATAATTAATGCGATATAGAACACTTTTCTCTTGTCAGTCCTAAGATGAGTCAGTACAGATGACACACATCTGCCTTTTAGTAAGAAAATACCCATTTAGAATTTTAATCCAGAGGAGATGTGCTCACCGGATATTTGGAAAAATCCCAGTAGATCACCAGTTTCTGAAATACTCAGATCAGCCCTTCTGACACCAACAATCATGCCACATTCTTCCCTTCTGTCACCTTTTTCTCCCCATTCTGACGCTTGATTTCTGCATGACCAAATGCATCGACTTGCTGCCATATCATTGGCTGATTAGATAGGTAACCACTTTGTCAGGTACACCTGTTTATGTGTGTTGATATGGATGCAAGATGGGCATGTACACAAACAGCTCCTTGTTGGCATCTTCACAAAGAATCACTGAAAAGGTCTCTGTCTCAAGTCAGTGAAAGTTACTCATCATTCATCTGTTTACCACTGCACATATTTGTGTTAACATCAGTTTCAAATCTTGAGTCCACGCTTTATACTGACTAACAGAGCCTGTAAAGATGAGAAAATCACTATGTAGTGTCAACTACTGTCCAGCAGATGGCAGCGAATAATTTGTAACAAGGCCATAAAAAAATTTTTTCCTCACAGTGGTTACATAATTTTTTTATTGTGCATATAAATGTATAGCGTAATGTTAATTGATGTTTGATTCCTTTTGATTGTAAGACACCTGAAAAGAAAACACGTTAGAGCGACTTAGTACAAAGTTTTTATTGTAAATGTTTGAAATACTACAATACATATGTGGTTACAATTCTGACAAAATGGCTAAGGGGAAAAAAAGTAACAAAAAAAATAAATACATCAGCACTGATTGATGTGTGGTGAGCTGAGTCTTGAGATATTTCAAGTTACATCTTATTTTAATTCTTATTTTTGCTTTTAGGACTTGATTTTACTTGGAAAAGGTTTGTGATAGTTTTGTCTTCACAGAATGGCTGTATCAAACTCATACTGCATGTTATCTTCTGTGTCCTCAGACAGCCTCTTATGAAGCTTTGTAATAAAATAACTCCTACAGTCACATTTAGCTAACTTTTATGACAGAAACACAGGTATACACATCATCTGTGGCATCTCATCCACGTGCAACTGCAGGAAAGCAGGCCAGCTTTTGAGGTGTCATTGACCACAGAACGTACAGCAAGAGATAAAGCAAACAGCTTCGGCGCTGTATTCCCCCCCAGCTGTTATTTCTTCTTCTAATTGTTTAGCCAGAACAGCAGTGGTCACGGCTGAAACTTTACAGCTCCAGGGCAGTTGTACAGAGGCACAGTGACTTAACACAGGCGATGACAAATACGCCCTGAAAGATTGTCACAGTAACAGAGTGTTTCAAAGGCATCATCATCACCCTCCACTCATTAACCTCATGCAACACAGAGTCCCAAGCGTGTTAGAAAATAACCAGTATTCCAGACATAAGATCTAAAAGACTACTCCAAAGTGTAAAAATCACTTTTCATGAATAAAAAATACTGTTTGTTCCTTTTACATCCCACTGTGACGTCAGACAACATTCCAGACACTAAATACAAAAGCAGTGGAAATAAATGAAAAGAAAGCCTTTCATGTCATAAGCACACAGTATGACCTGTAATTAAAAAGAAGAAAGGAAAAGAAAAAAAAATAATAAGAAAGGGTGACTCCCTCTCTTTTGTCGATACAGAAAAGTGCCGGAAACATTTGATCCTTCATATTGTTTGGTCTGTCCTCATCTTATCATCTCACAAGGTGTCCTTTTCTTCACCAGTCTATTAAAGCCTGTGTGTGTGTGTGTGTGTGTGTGTGTGTGTGTGTGTGTGTGTGTGTGTGTTCAAAGTTCTGCCAGAGTGGAAATGTGCAGAGATTCCTGTATTTTAAGCCAGCGTCCTCTGTCTTGGTTTTATTCTGGGGTAGAGCTGTTAGAGGACAACACAAAAAACATATCAATACTCCACATTTTAACACCTAGAATACTAGACTGATAATACGCTGATTCATAACTCACCCCTAGGAGGTTGCGGGGAATGTAACCCTCAGTGTCGCCCATGCGCGCCCACCACCACTCGATCTCATCTTCGTCCTCCCTGCGGATGATGGTCATGCAGTCTCCCTCGTGGAACGAGAGCTCATCAGGGTTTTCAGCAGAGTAGTCCCAAAGGGCGTAGACAACACCCCTGTTCATGATACCCATTTTTTCTTGCACGCCTGAGGAAAAATGACATTTTAAACACTGAGTTTTTGCTGAAAGAGGGAGGGAGGAAAAAAACAACATTCACAATACAGGAAAACAATAATGGAGAGACAAAACAGCTTTCACTGACCATAGAGGAACTGAGAGCACTGGGTGTAGCCTTCTTCCATCTCTTCACATTTATCAGCTGCTGTTTGCATGTCGCTGTAAGTCATAGCAAACACTGCTGCTCCAGACTCCACCAAGAACTTGCACACTTGCACATTGTTGCAGGATGCAGCACAGTGAAGAGGTGTCCTATTTTTTTTTAATTGAAAAAAGAAAAAGAAAAAAAAAAGAAAAACAAAGACGAGAAAATGTGAGATGTATTAGGAAAAAAGAAAAACAGTAAAGATCGCTAGAAGTACTTTAAAAATGTCCAAAAAAGCAAAAATAAAATAAACGTGCCTAGCAGCGAGCATGAACTTACCAGCCGTCACTATCAGCGGCATTAACGTTGACACCAAACTGAACCAGGAACTTTACAATCTCTGTATGGCCGGCACAGACAGCATTGTGTAGAGCAGTGATGCCTTCATCGTTGGGCTGACTTGGATCTTCCACCTGTGATTCAGAAGCCACGAGAAGTGAAATACCAGTATAATACCAGAGCAGATTACCAACAGGAGTGACAATATAATATATAACAAGCTTGTGGGAAAGATTTCTTACTTCGTAGATGATTCTCTGAACCAGATCAAACTCTCCCTCCAGAGAAGAGTCCAGCAGCAGAGCCAGTGGGTTGAATTTGACTCTCATGGTGTGGTCGATACGTTCAGAACCAGGCTTGCGCAGATTGGTCCTCTTTCCCTAAAGACACAACCATAATAGTGTATCACATGAACGATCTTGAACAGCACAAAAGAGAAATATAAATCTCAGAGAGAAGAGACGTCCACTTGCTCTTGCCCTCAGTGTGGGCTTAAAGCAAATGAGGAACTTGTGCTTCCAGCAAGCTAATCCAGTTTATGAACACATGCTGAAAAAAACTAATTAATTCCTCCAACACCACGATTATGCAACCCGATTTGGAAAAAAAGGTTCTTTAGCTTTCAAATTGAGGTGACAAAAGGAGGGGAGTGGGGTGGAAAATGGGTCATAACGCTGATTTCTCAGTGTTAAAACCTGTTACCTTAAGATCAAAACCACTTAAGAAGTTAAGCAACAAGAAAAAGTAAACTGGTGTTTATTTTTGAGAGAATGCGTAAACTGTGCAAAGCGGGGTGGATATCGGCTTAGAGAGAGCAGAATGAAGCCCATTTTCTCCTGAAACAATAGCAGTACTTCATGGTGATTATTCAATTATATAACACCAGAGCAGGTCACTGCTGTTCAGTAGGGCCAAGTGTAACTCATGATGTGCCCCTAACAAACATGTGAGAGGATTTACAAAATGCACGCAGCACAAATACAAACACAGGTAGTGTCTCCTGTGGACTGCAATGAATAGTTCTTCTCTCAAAAACAAACAGCTAAAAGCCATGTTATAATTGAGATTCTGCAGATTAAGATTCATACCGGTGGCAGAGTGACCTGTCCAGTAACCTCAGGTGCTTTCATGTTGAAGGTGTCCTCTCCCAAGCTGTCCTGCTCTGCTCCGCTGGGGTATGGAGGTGGTGGGTATGGGGGGAATTCTTCCAGGAAGCCTTCTGGAGGTGGAGGGGGCAAACTGGGTTCTGTGTCCTCCAGACCAGGAGGTGGTGGCGGTGGGAAAAGAGCATCATCTGGCCTTGGGGCTGGGTGGGATGGTGGAGGAGGGGGAATAATTTCCTCAGTCTCCGGGATGGCCAGCGGTGTGTAGGGCTGTTCAGTAAAGGCTGGAAGTGGAGTGTTGATACCTGTGGTCTGTGAGGGTTCCTGAGTTTGTCCTCTCTCTGATGGGTAGTTTTCGGTGCCAGTTGGAAGGATTGAACCATGTGGTCCGGCTGATCCTTCCACCGCTTTCGCTGCTTCTCCAGTAAATGTTGGAGTGGTTGGTGTGTTCACAGTGGTCTCCATAGCTGCCAGGGTAGTTTTCTGATAAAGGAGTTTCTGAATGTTGGGCCCTGCCGGACCCTCTGGTTCAGTGATGGAGCTTCGTTTCTTCAGAGGCCGTGGGGCATTGTAGAGTTTCTTTCTCAGGGCTTCCAGGTCACCATCGCTCTGCCTGTAGGGGTTGGAAATGAAGGGAAGCAGTTTGGTAGGGCTGAGCGGCCGGGGGATGCGCTCTGTCTCTGGCTGCTGCCCCTCAGATGAGCTAGAGCCTGCGTTGTTGGTTCCATTGTTGTCAACTTCAGTTTCTGGGGCTGGGGAGCGACGCTCTAAGTATGGATTCTCTGGATGTTGGGAGCCTCCACTGGAGATCACTGGTTTACCATACACTACAAACAAAAAACAGGAAACAAGTGTTTAAGACAGTGGGGGGGAAAAAAGAAATCTTTTGGTGCATAGCTCTTTTTTGGACAAATTTCACCACTTCTCTCCCTTCTACTTCTACTAACTTGATAATCAGAGGATGGATTTTCTTTACAGCAGCCTTCACCATGTCACAGCAAAATCATTATGCTTTCTATTATTACATTGCGATTCATAATAACAATGTATTTGATGATATTTTTTTTTTGTATTTATTTTAATTCATTAATTACAACAAGTTGTAAGTTTTTTCCGTTTCGTCTTCCTCATTAAATGAATGGGCTATATTATTTTACAGAGTTAGTGTGGAATACAAAAAGATTCTGAGGACAGACTCAGGACCTTGATAAACTTCATTTTTTATATATGAATCCATCCACATCAACTGTGTACATAAAGATGCTTAATGTATATTCTTACCACTGACAAATCCGTTGGTGCGGTTTTGAACCCTGTTGAGAGCACCCTGCACACCAGCTGGGAAAGGCTTTCCTGAACCCGACTGCTGTGTGTACATGGAGTAAATGGAGCTGGCAGCTACGATTTGTGGTTTGGAGGAGGGCAGGTCTGGGGTGAAGGGCCGTACCGTGGCTGCAGGTGGAGTGTCCTGCTTGGAGGGTAGAGGGAGTGTCTGGCTCTGTGATGGTGGGAGAGGGGTGCGGCTCTGGGTGGTGAGGGGCTGCTGGCCGTGAGGCTTGGCTTTAGGGAAGGTGCCTGTGTTGAGGCCTGGTTTGCCATAGGGAACGATAACGGGGCCTTTCGGTTTGCTGGGGACAGGGGGAGGTACCTTGACTGGAGCTTTGGGAGCCGACTGATGGAAGTTGAGGAAAGAGAAAGATAGTAAATTAGCTAGGGTTATTTCTACAGGTATTAACAAATCTTTCTAGTATTTTTTTTTCTCGTGATGACATAAAAAGTGTGTTTTCATTCCCCCTCACCTGAGCATCCCTGACAAGGTCATCACTGCTCTGGTTTTTGCGAAGGGAGGCAGCCGGAGCCTCTGTTGGCTCAAACATGGAATATGGACGCACTTTCCTGTCCCTCTTCAATTCTGAATCATCTAGCCACAAAACACATGGAGAAGATGATGTAGAAATTAGTTTAAACACAGTTTGAGATTTTTAAAAAATAAATCTCGTTTTATAGGAACAGGAAGGGATTACACTTTATTTCTGCACATGTGCAGTATGTGCCTGTGTCTTTACCTTGGTCTGTGTTGGAGCTGGAGTGAGAGTTCATTCGTGGCAGTGTTGAAGCAGAACCATGACCATTGGTGTTGAGCTCTGGACCTGAAGAACTCCACTCTGCCAGTTTCCCTGGCTGAAGACCTGGTGAGCCAGCAGAAGAGGACAGAGAAGATGAAGTAAGTATAAAATGAGATGCAGGGGATTTTAAAGAAATAATGAACTAAAGCACCAACACAGAAATTCATTCATTATAAACACAAAGTTCATAGAGCTTTGTGTTGTGCAGTGTCATACATAACAAACCTTTTTTGGAAAACAACAACAGATTTTGTGGCATTTTGCATTGCTCTTCATTTGCTCATTCGCTTGCATGTCTGCAGAAATCTCTGGTCAGATAAGCCACAAAAGCACGGAGGGGTATCTTACAACTAGCAAAAGTAGCAACACATAACAAAACCATGACTTCCATCACAGTGCCTACACACTTTAGTTAAATGGTCTATCTGAAGAAGGGCTGTACAAATACACCAACAGACCCATATATTTTTCTAGACCAGACCAGACCAGACCAGATTGGGTTGGTCACAGTCCACCCAGGATGTCAGTTCAAGTGAAGGTTATGCGTTTGTTCCAACTGACCCATTTAGAGCTGCAGAAAAAGAACTGAGGAGGAAACTCAACAAGCACGCTTTAACAAACAGCAGCAAAACAAGCAAACGGGATCAACGATCCAGCAAGGAAATGATAAAAAAACTCGTTTTTGGTGAAGATAACAGTCATGAAAAATGAAAACATCTAAGCAAAGATATCGGGAAGCGGATACGTGCACACACACAAACACAAGTGTGTACCTTTTCTTTTAGCCCGCAGCTCTTTCAGAGGCTTAAGCAAGAACATGGCTTCTGAGGAAGATGCATTCGAAAGACAAAAAAAACAAAGTAGCCTTAAAGCTCCAGATCTCCTCTGGTTCTAAACATGATTTTGGATGGGCCCAGCCTGCCACCCCCCCCAAGGGGCCATGCAGACAGCAGCACAACCCCCAGGAGCCTGCCTGTTACTGTGCACAACGTCCCTGATAGAGAGGAAATGGGAATGGGAGTATAGAAAGAGCAGATCCCTTCTCATCCCCGCCCATCCCTATCTCTCTTCTTTCCATACTGCAAATCAACTCAACATGCAGAAATAAATGCATGCAACAACACAACAGACTGGAGAGATGCCTGTTCCAATCACCTTTGGTATGTGAAATTGCTTTAAATAGGAAAACATGAGATGACGATTTCTTCTGTTGTTGTTTTGTAATGACTAATTTTGGTGTTGGATCATTCATTTTTAATAACCTGAAGCATACTGCTGGCACAAAGT
Source organism: Oreochromis niloticus (assembly GCF_001858045.2). Lineage (NCBI taxonomy): Eukaryota > Metazoa > Chordata > Actinopteri > Cichliformes > Cichlidae > Oreochromis > Oreochromis niloticus. Next base: position 17,299,067 of record NC_031978.2, on the reverse strand, counting down.
CTTACTGATGGACCAATTTTGGGATGAGAGAGTAACTCTCTCATCCCAAAAGATAGAGAGATGAAGCACATAAGAAGGAATTACAGTGTGCAGGATGGTAGAAAGAACAATATGTTGCTCTGGTCTCTCATTGGTTGGATCACACTTTCACTTCCATTACATAAACACACCTTAGTGCTGTCCCCAGTTTACCATGTAACAAGATACGAAAGAGATTGCTTGTAAAGCAGCACGGGAGCAACTACAGTTGGGACTAATTTGCAGCCTTAATAAAATAAAGGTAAGCATCATTGTTTGGAGCTTTAATTTCTTATGGTATAAATAATTTTCTGTATAGCTGTTTCTGAATCTATATTAAGAAAGGCATGCGAGGCACACACTTTGGCAAAACAAAAACTCAAACTACTTCACTCAAAACCTAAAAAAGTGTTTAAAAAAAAAAAAAAAAAAAAAAAAAAAAGACTGTGAAGCTCAGGCTAAGCCATGCTAGATCACAGCACCCAGGAAGTAACTAGCTACCTTCTGAGCTCAAAAAGACATCACAACCAGCAGGTGTCCCAGACTCCTTTCCTCCTGCTGTAAATGGTAAATGGTTAATGAACTGCTCTTTATATAGCACTTTTCTACTCCTTTACTGAACAGTGAAGACTTTTACCCATCATCATGCTGAAATTAACAAAACCTACTTAACTGAAAAAAAACAACAACAAAAAAAACCAAAAAAACCAAGAAACATAATTTAGCTGGTGATGTAAAAATGACAGCATGACATTTGAGTCAAAATCAGAAAAGGAAAAACTTTTAAGAGCAGCAACACTTCAGACTGTGCGGTCTGGGTGCTCACCTGTCCCCGCTTTGCTCTGTGGCTCGTGGGCTGGGAGGGTGGCAGTGCCGTCTGGGTAGGCAGGTTTTACAAGCAAATCGTGTCTCGCTGGGCCCCTCGGCATAGTGGACGACTGGATGTACGGACCGACCGCTGCCACACGAGACGGACCCGACTGCTGTCCGGCTTGGGCATCGGAGGGCAACTGTACAGTGAAAGGGTAGAGAAAGTAAAAAAGAAGACTGGTTAGTGAGAGCAATTTAAAGAGCCTGTATTACAGTAGACCACAGAAAGGGAATACAATATTTAGACAAATGAACATAAATGACAGAATGATAATCAAAACTGTAAACTGCTGAAATGAGTCCACAGAAAACATGCTGACAACAATTTTGAAAAATGTATTTTTCAAAAATGAAAGGCACTGAAGTTGATTACTTAAACAAATACACAGTGGATGAAAAATGGGAAACCTGAATATTCTCCTATACAAGTTCTTTCTACTAGGTGGGTGAAATGTTAACTTTAGCCTGTGCGTGGTGCCAGAGCAGGCCGTGTTTTTATTCCTCCCCACCCAAAGATAGAAAAAAACATGGATTAATTCTTGTGAGCAAGGAAGTGCTCAGCCTTTTTCAGAATGATAATTTGTTTTGTGAAGTGTACTCTCAAGAACCTTAGTGTGGGACCTTTGTATTTATCCAAGTTGGTGGTGTATAAACCTAAAGATGGCCAGGCAAGGAGTCCAAGTGCGTAGGATTTGTCATATAGAAACAAATGTTGATAAATGCCACAAGAAGGCAAAAACCCAAGAATAAGCAGGTGTTATAATCCAGAACAAAAATGCTGGAATAGCCGACTGACATCTCCAACCTTAGTGTCTTAAAGCACTTTCATAGATATCCAGTTACTTTCTCAGCAATGGCTGTTAAGTTACTGCTGAACTACTATATCACACAGACACATAAAATACAGTTTATTTGCATATTTACAATGTTTACTTATTACAAATGAAAAAAAATGTTTTAAATCAAAAAAAAAAAAAACCCCAAAAAAACAAACCACATTTTAAGCTCTAATGACTCCAGAACAGCACAGCAGTCTCCTAAATGTTGTTGCTTTATTTAAGTTAGGACAGCACCTTCAATATAAACACAGCAATTCATGCCTTTTTTTATTATCCACACGTAGAAAACTGACTGATCAATGTTCACCTATAACTTGGTGCGAGTTCTTACAGCTCAAGCCAATAGCTCAACAAAAGCTGGTCCTACATTGTGTCCCTTTAAAACAAAATGACCATTGTAGGTTTCATCCATCAAATGAATGGAGCAACAAAAGTTAAACAAATGCAAAAACTAACAAAGTCTGAAGAGCCGAGTCACATTCAGTTTAGAAATCAAACAGGTACATATGTATAGCTGCAATACTAGTTTAGTTACCTGAAGGTGAGTTTCTTTTGAAGCCCTCTCTTTACCAGGATAGCCATTCTTGAGAAAACAAAAGCACAAACATGCAACAGAAGTTCAAAATACCAAATAATCCCCCCTTTTTTTCCCTATCCAGTATTGGCCCTTGTCACTGTTTTCTGAAGTATGTGACTAAGATGGTGTGAGATGACTCTCAGCTGGCAGCTCTCACACTACCTCTTGGTCAGTATGTTCAGATGTGTTTGCTGGGTGATGTCAGCCGGATGCTTGCTGTTTAGTAAGAGGAGAGAGCAGCTTGGATGGAGTGTGTCTTTGTGCTGGTGAGAAAAAGGCTCACTCATTATGATTCTAGGCAGGGTGTGGGTAAATCACCTCACGAGCCCCTATTCAAGCTTTCCTCTCAAACACACACACACACACATCAACATCTTTCTATGTACTGCTTCTCCTTTATTACATATGACATTAAAAAAAAGAGGCCAGAAGGCTATAAAGTAATGCACGAGTTGCTCATTATCTAAAAAATTAAAAGAGATTTACATTTCCTTCTAACATGTATTATTTATGTTTTAACGTCTAATCTTCAACACTGTTTTGGCTGAGTAAATACTGCAAACCAAATACTCACGAGGCTGTATTTTGAATCTAAAAACACCGATAAAACAAACAAACGACTGTATCAGCTTTTAATAAAAAAATTATATTTGTAGTTAAAAGGTTGAGTTGTAATAGAAAGTTCATGCTGAAAGCCAATAAAGCCCCGATTACGAGATAATTAAATAAGTGCACAGAGGACAGATTACAGTGACTCATGTAATTCAGAAGGTGAAAGCACAATACCAATCAGGATGTTTTTATTTATTTATTTTTTTAAATTTTGTCCACCCTCAGATTTAACCTCAAGCAGTAAATATGGTAATTTTTCTTCTCACAGTCTGTTTCATAAAAATCTATGTTGATTTATTTACAGTCCCATGGCAACCTTCAAACATCTTTTAAAAGGGGGGGAGAGAGGAACAGAAAGACACCAGAGAGTGAGATCAGATCTGACACCTCAACACTAAACAGGATTACCACCACAGACTGCCTTACTCAGCCTTCTGATTTTTAATTTGTGTTGAATCTTGCCATAAATGTTTAGCATAAAAGACAGTTCAAAACTGCAACGTTTTTCTTAAAAAGGCAGGTTTCCTTCAAACTGAATTCTTCCACTTTTCATGTTTATAAGCCCCACCAGAAATAGATAGCATCTTCACTGACATTCCTGCATGTCTGTGATAGGAAGTCTGCAAATACTATTCCTCTCTCATCTTCTGGCTTTGTTTCTCTCAAATGGGACTGAAAACACAACCGAGTGAAGGAGTGGGAGTGAAAAATCAAACTCAATTCCTTTATATGATCAGAACAACCTTCCTTTCCCACCAAGATCCAATACTGGAAAAAGACAGATAGGAACTGATTGCTTTGAGTGAGTGAGGAGGGCTGGGGGTGGGGGGAGTGTCACGTGACCATCTCCAAACAGAGGAAAGAAAGTGTGAGAAGCTTGAGCTCAGAATGTCAGAAGTAGAGATACAAACAGTTTTTTAACACGAGGCCACTAGGGGGAGTTCTGATCAAAAGCATTTCTACTAGTTAGTACCAGAAATTAAAATTAGTACCCTGAAAGATTGTCAGGGTGCCATATAACAATTAAAGCGATGGGGTTTTTTTTGTTTGTTTGTTTGTTTTTAAATGTGGTTTTGGTGCAGTAATACTTACAGGCAAGTTCTCTTTCTGCTGCAGGGCTGCCTTCTTTTTCCACAGCCGGTCTCGGAGCTCACTGATCCGTTTGTCCATCGCAGCCACTTCCAGGTTGCGCTTGTTCAGATTTTCTCTCTGGTGCTGGAGCTTTGAGTTTTGATCCTGGTTGAGCTTGTTCCTCAGCTGACCAACCAACATAAACACAAATGAAAAACTGTGCTAATTTTAAACAAGTAATATGTTTGGACTTGAATTTTCCTTTAGTACTTCACACCTGTAGCTCTTTGTAGAGGCGGTCCAGCTCTGCAACCGAGCTCTGGTTGTCATGGAAGTTATCCATTTTGCCATTTTTGAGCAACTCCAGCTGCCGGCTGAGCTCCTCCACCTTGGACGCAGCCATCACTAGTTCTCTCTGCTTCTGCTGGAACAGGTTATTCATTTGCTCTATCTCCTCCACTGAAAAGGGAGAGGGATTGAGTGCGATGATGACAGAGGTAAGAAGAAAGAATGCAAAGAGAGACAAACACTATAATGTTAACAGTCAGTCAGAGAAATATAGCGCATCTTAATCCAATTAAATTTGAAACTTCCATGGTTCACACCATACTCTTAGCAGGCATCCAGTTGTGAATTCAAAGTCAAAGAACTCACCCAGTTTGCCATTGCTGAGACGTTTCTGCTCCACCTGACCCTTGAGGGCCCGGACCTTCTTGAGCCGAGCTTCCTGATTGTCAATGTTCTCTCTGAGGCGCTGGAGCTTCTCCTGCTCAGATGCCTGTTGCTGTTGACGCTGCTCTTGCTGCTTCAAGTAGCGCAGCCGCTGTTCCTAGAGACAAGAAAGAGCAAAGGGGAAGCAGAGCACTTGTTAAAAAAAATATATAATTAAACAAACACATCCCTCCTCAGGCACGACTGCACTATGTACACTGCTTAAATGTTTGTGGGCTACACGTATAAGGGCCACTGATAGTTTAAAGAAGTTTTTCCTGGTTCGTCTTCCTCTGAACAGACAATAGGTACATTTTTCCTTCTATGATGTTTGCACAATGTAATGCTACTGAAAAAAAATGAAGTCACTGATAACTCTGTTGCCTATAACCCTTGATTTCAGTGCAAAATACTTCCTGCCACAAGTCCTTGACTGTAGCTATTCCCAGGTAGTTAAATAGCAGAAACAGATGCAACTGTGGAAAGTACTGAAAACTAATCGGTCGGTGTGGGGGGGGGGGGGGGGGGGGGGGGGCAGTCAGATTGTCAAAGGAGGCAAAGAATGACTTGAGAGGGAGATAGTTTGCATTACTTCCACTGGATCCAGCCCAAAAAAAAAAAAAATCGAACAAATTCTGACTACAGAAAGCTTAAATGTTAGCAATGGTATTTAAATATTGGTTGGTTTCAGAATCAATCATCACTCTTCAGGTGTCACATGGTATGATGTAAACATGACAGAGCTCTCCCAACAGGTTCCAAGATAAGCACAACCCAGCCACGGGTCAGGTGATGATGACAATGCCCCTTTATTTACTCCAAGCAGTCAAGTGTACATGTAATGCTTGTACTTGACTACTTGGAAGTCACATTCCTGGACTTGTTATACTGTGCTGAGGTGCTTGGAAGTGAATGCTTAAATGCCTAAAGGATCTAAACCACAGCCCTAGGGGCATATTTAAGGAAGTAAAAGAAGACAAAGTTACAAAGTTTTTAAAGTTACCATAAAACAGCATATACTGTGTGGGTGATTCAGAAGAACAGAAACATTTTAAAGTGCTTCCGCAAAAAAAAAAAAAACAAACCATAGAAGGAATAAGCACTCAGTTAAGTATTTCATTATATCACACCTATTTTCTATCATATCTTTCTTGCTGTCACCAATAAATCCTGGGCAAAGTAAAAAAACAAGTTTAGATATCAGATGTGTCCCGCACAGTGAGAACCTGAGACAGTAAACTGTCTCAGGCTTCTCAAATGAAACTATGCCCACATCCACCCATGCCTTACCTGTCTATCACAAACTCTACATAAACATGCATTATATAAGTACAATAGAATGTTTCAAATGAACTCATTTTTAGTCCAGTATTGACTTCAATACTGTCTCCACTTAACCCCTTAATCTCTTATAGGCACCCATCTCTTTCTACTGCACTTTTTTATGCACCTTGGAGGCAAGAAGTTGCTGTTGGGCTTCTATCTGCTGCTGCTGTCTGGCAGCCATCTCTTGTAGCTCAGCCAGCGTCATGTCCATCCGGGGCGTTGCCACCTGTGTAGAAAGAAAGAACAAAAAGAAACACATTCATGTTTTAAATATATATTCAACCTGAAGGAATTTTTTCCAACTATAAAAGTCTAAAATAAAATTACAACAGGAGCCCTAAAGTCAAAAATGCAAAACATATGCTGGGAGATTACTGAAACATCAGATTCTCTTTAGTTTCAGTTATACTCCTTAAAAGGGGGAGCAGTTTAAGCATTTCTGGGGGATTTCAGAATTCATTGTACAATATTTATTCCCCAAGGAGACATCCTCAGCTGAATAATCATTTTGCAGTCATATCCATGTTATGATGCACTTTAATTAATTAATTTTGCAGAAAAACACTACAGGATGTGAGAACTGAATGGAACTAATCAGTATCCCAGAGCACACAATTAACTTCAACTCGTTAAGTATAAAGAAATTACATTTTGGGTGAAGATTTTATGCCGATACTAAATGCATGACCCTTATTAGTAAAATTAAAAAAAATAGACATTGTTCCAAATTGACATGTTTCAAATTATTCACATCAGCTACCATTCAAAGTGAGAAAAATGTTGCCGTTTTTTACCTTCATTTCAAATTAAAATAAAAGCAATGTAAAATAGTGTAAACCATTTCAACCACTTGTCAGAAAAAAAAGTTAATAACTCACCCCATTCTCCATCCTTCTGTCTGGGGGGCCCTTCACTCCATTTCTCTTTGAATCTGAGCCTCTTGATCCTCCTAAGTAACCAAAATAAGTGGAGATTTCATCAGACATTAAAATTTAGAGCACCTTAAAAGAAATGAAAGATCAACAAGAAAAAAAATGGCTGGAACTTCCTGTTGTCCTTTTGCCCTTCAGTGTCTCTGACAAACAATCATACACATTTAGACTTATAGGTTTGTCTTGACATGCTATAGAAGAGGGTGTATACCAGCAGAAAAAAAGGCTAGTACTGAATTATTTTAACTTCTTTACCTCAATGCTTTTTGTAACTTGTAAAAAATCTCTTGGGATTCAACCTCATACATAATGATTTATTAGTGGGGTGGGTACACTACTGCATGTATATATGCTTGTCTAGGAAGATATAACCATGTAGCCAACCGTTTTACTGGCATTTGGCATGCATGTCTGACAATCTGGGTCCTCTCCCTAAAGTATTATCCCATGATGAAAGCCCATAATAGTTTTACTATATAGTTTAACTGCTAGCATACAATATGCAAGTTAGATACAAACTAATCGCTATAAACAGATGTCTGAAAATCAATGTGAAGAATTTTTAACATTCAGTATTGTTAGTACAGGAAGCTTTTTGGTTTCTATTTATAATCCATATGTGGTTTAAAGAGGATTGACCAACCACGATTAGGGCTTCATGCAAGCCAATAGATCAAAGCCTCATTGGTTGCTCCTCCAGAAGCGAAATAACTGGTTGAATATATACTGGTTAATCGTTGATGGGAATGTAAGACACTGCTAAGCTCAAGAGTGACGCAAACTGTTATAGTCACAGCATTCAGTCATTCACACAGTGATTAATTTTACGTTAATTTTCCTCACTTCATTCAGATATATCAAGTCAATGACAGAGCAGTAGTACACCCAGAATTTTCTGGGGCATTTTGTTGCCTATGCGTCATTGTCACACTGGCACTGAATCTGGTGAAGCATGACAACTTTTTTGAAAGTTTAGTTCTTTCGGCCTTCTTTCCAAAGGTTTAGTTCTTTGTCACTAACTACCGAGTGTGTGCGTTATAGTAAAATAGTATAGTAGAAAAGTAAGATTATTCATGTTTAGGGCAGTCTTCAAACTAATCATGTTATTTTTTCCCCAGTAACTTGAGAATTTTGTCTGTGCCTGTTTGTTAATGATTGCATTTCATATTCATGCTATGCTGAAAATAAAGGTCTGTAAAAAGTATAATTAGTGTTGCGGCTGTTACAGAAAATCTAGTGGGCTGCTTATGACACAGACATGACACAGACATGACATTAGATTAATGAAAAGAAGTGCAAATGTACTGGCAGTCCAATAGATTGGTGACATTCCATTTTATCCTCCGACATGTGAAAAAGAACATGCTCGAACAGTATCGGGGAAGTATAAAGATTTAACTGACTGCAACCTGAGGGCACGACAGAGTACATCCGTACTGCCGTAACTAATGTAAACACGGCAACAGGACCAAATAAACCCGCATAAAAATGCAGTAACTGAAAAATTTAATACAGAGCTGTGTTGCAAATAATGATCAGAGCTAAGCTCTCAGTGTGGGAAAACAAGAGCGGGCTAAGATAACAGAAAGGGAAAACAGCCACCTAATCCCTGGGCCAGACTCAAGCTGCGAGAGGTAAAAAGGGCTTAGTTATACAACTCGGGGTTGAGAGGATAGTCTATGAAAAAAATACTAGACTTTTCTGTGTTAATAAGAAAATTGAAAAGTAACAGACTTATGATAGTGTGACTCCAGCAAGGATCAAGGATCTGAGGGCTCCGAATATAAAACCCTCTTCTGGATAAACGTTCGAAAAATACCATAGTGTTTATTGAGTGAATAGTGCATTATAAAGACAGAGAAGTATCACACATTAAAGCCTCTTTTCATTATCTGTTGTGTATTGCAAACAGTTGCTTACCTGATTCCCTGCTAGGGGCTCTGTTGTGACGCAGAAAGAAGCGCACCTCTGATCTGTGCTGTCCCCATCGTTGGAGCACATCCAGCATCCTCTCCCCATCACCTACAGGTCTCTCTGCAAGTCAAAATAAAACATTTTAGCCCACAAATAAATATTGAAAAGTTTTCATAATATTTCACTTGGATTGGCTAAAACACGAAAGCATGTGAAGTTTGCACATGCCATTTACTCAGTGAATCCCGTCTAACCCAAATTGAAGGATGATTCATTTTGTCAACAAAGTTTGCATGCAGTTGATCTATGTAAGCAATGACTTCAGGGGAAACAACTATAACGCGCTGTCAATTATGCCTCTTAGCACTGAGCTCCTGAGCTCATCAGCTGTTCTTCAGACATTTTCTTTGAGCATTTCATTACAAAAATGAGCTGACACATTATGCTTAAGTAGAGGTGAGTGAAACTGATCTTTTAATAATGGTAGGAATGCAAAATGAAGCAGTTAAGTAAAATATTCTAAATACAATTTATAACTTTACATCTAATTTGGATGCAAAATGTCACTGCTGTGTTTTCAAGGAGATTTAAAAGTGGCCTGTGGTGAATGGGTGCAAAATGAGACAATCTCTTCAGTATTCATCAATCTCCTTTCAGACCACTCCTGGAAGTACTCAAACACAATAATTGGCACTTTTTCACTATTACGGCAGTATCACCATGGAAACGGCTATGAAGCCTGGCTCCTTGAGTTCTGATATTGTATACTCCTTGACTCTTAAAAACGGTGAAAATGAGGCAGGCATGAAATCTCAACGTCACTCCCCACCTCCCACCTGAGAGATGTAAGAAATGTTTAGGCGCTTGTGTTTGATGAAGAGATTAGGGCTCTACGTTATTTGCATGGTAGACTCAAAAGAGACAAACACTTTAAAAACTGCCTAGCAGATGACCACAAAGCTAATCACAAACCACAAAGCGGTCGACGTGAGAAAAAGCACTTTTTGTCTAAATAAAATAAAAACCCAAATGTGTCCACACACCGACTCCTGTTCCTTCAGATACTCCACAAACAAAAGAGCACTGTCACTCACCAGATCCACGCCACATCTCAGACAGGTGGCAGTCCGTTTCCCCCGGCTCTTTGCACAAGTCCACCACATCCCGGCACAGTGTCTCCGGAGTAACGGGAACCTCAGTAAAATGCTGGTCATTGTTACTGAGGTATACAGTCAGGAACATCTGGAACAGCAGGAGAGAGAAGCAGATAACCCGGTAGATTAGACAGAGCTAATTAAGATCACAAGCGAGAGGATCCTGTTAGAGTTAGCAGAAGTAAGGTAAACATAAAAGTTCTCTGGAATTGGTGGCCAGTTTCATCTGGGCGCATTGTTTGTATAGGTTGTATAATATGTGAGCTTCACTGATAGCAGATCTGCTCCCCAGGCCTCATACCACTGTGTCAACAGAAAAACCACAGGCCAGATCTTGAAATTCCATTTCACTCACTAACTAGTGCTGTCACCACTGTGAGAGATCCCTCCATCCCAACGTACACACACTTAAAAAAACCCGTCAAGCACTCTGAATGAGCAAACCGCTAGGTTCTTATGCAAGTGTGACTGACAGCTGCTCAAGGCTGGTTTATATCAATCTACAGAGAAATGGGCAATCTCAATGACACCGTTTGTAATAAATTGGAATTTGTATGCCTCGAGCTACTGCAGAAAATAAACACACTGAAACTGAGCAGAAAATTTAGCTATCTATCAGCAAGGATCCAAATGCAGACAGTCACTTACAACCTTTTAAAATCATCTCTAAAAATCAATACTTATATGTGATATTACTCATCTTTATTGCTATAATAGGCAGCAATTGTCAAAACAATTAAAGTAAGAAGGGCTGAGTCAAACAAAAGCCTTCACAGATGATTTAAAAAAATATGCATCTGAAATGTCTGTGATATTCCAAAACCTATATAATCGCTGACAGGAAACACAAACATCAAAAGTCAGTGTACGAGTATCATACAGTCATAAAAAGATAAGTGCTAAGAAGCTTAAGGCTTGTAATGGAATATGCCCCCAATCTGTAATATGAGCACATAATAGGAGTTGATAAGGCAGCAATAAAACCAATTTTATACCAAAGGTGTCTTAGGATATTGCATGCCTTGACCATACTGAACTGTTTTGTTTCAAACCCAGGTTTTGGCACAGTGTCATGCCTTCACAGTGACTTCAGACAGAGTATCCTGAAAAGCGTGTAACTGTAAGAGTGGTATTGTTTTAAATGTCCAGAACCTCCAGGTTACACTGCCAGGTTTTTCTATTCTGAGTTGCTGTGAATAGCCATGCCTACGGGGGCTACGGTGGGAACATGAGGTCAGCCAGGTCACAGGCACAAAGAACTTGAAGGGGGTGAGCATGCAGAGCAGCTGGTGCAGAAACAAAAGTATTTGGGTTGCTTTTTAATTGTGGTGTGTACTGCGCAAAAGCGCAACAGCCTTAGGATAAGGGGCTTTATCCCCCTTTTCTTCCTCAAATGAAGCTTAATAAGTGAGTGGGCAGGTGAAATGTTTCCTCTGAAGATCTCCTAAGCAACATCTACAACCAGAGGTTTGTTTTATTACAGAGAAGGTGGAATCGACGGGCACTGGCCTGAGTCAGAGGACCTGACTCAACTGGCAGAATCAATGGGGGTGCAAATGAAAGATTCTCATGAATAGAGCAAATCAGCTGTGAGTCATGCCTGTCAGTAATGTAGAGAAGAGAAAGCTGTAAACAGAAAGCTGTGTTTCTAACCAAAGACTACCCTCTGTGGCAGAACACTACCCTGGAAAGTAAAACTAAAACGGAGGCTTTTTGTGTCTGTTAATTAGAATAGTTTAAGCATTCATGCTAAAAAAACACAATTAAAATCACTCATATAGTCTGCCTTCATCAAATGATTTAAAAAAAAACAATTCGTAGATCTTTCAGAATGAGAAGCTGACATCATGAAAACTTCCCAGAAATCCAAAGTGCTAAAGTGAACCTATTAATATTTGGAGAGTGAAAGAGAGCACTGACAGATAGTAGGAAAAAAAGAGAACCACAGATGGGAAAAGAATATAATCTCGGACGCTGGCAACGCCCCCACTAAAATCCAGTTTGCTGCAGCACTAAAGTTGATGACCCAAGACCACCAGTATTCACTTCAAATATACATCTAGATGACTTAGCACTTTGCAGTTGACCTTCATCCACCTAAAGCATGTGGTCACTGCTTATTCGCTATGATATAGCGCACATGGTACAAACGGTGTATAAACTATAAATACAAATACAAAAATCTATGAGGCCAATTTTCATATTGTTTTGAAACTTTGAAACATTCAAAATGACACGTGGAAACACATTCACTTTCATTCATTTTTTGTCTTTGATCCTTGCAAACCTTTTAATGTCTCAAAATGATAGGTCTTGTAGACTTTTCATTACAAACAAAGCAGTGCATGCGAAGTAAATTACAGGAATTTATTTTTCTAACAAAAAAAAACAAAAAAACCCAAAACAAAACAGATACTATAATGTGCTGCAGTAAATATCAGAAAAGTGTTTTCATCATTATGTCTACATCTTTATAATTTATGGTCTACTCAACAATAAGCAACTACACCGCAGACCCTCTTCAAGTTTTAAGAAGCGCATCTACTCAGACAGGCAAGATTACCGTAACTAGGTGTTTGACTCAGCCAAACAAATTGAGTGTTCATTAAATATTCATTGATACAGCAGCAAGTAAAATTAAGTAGCTCAATAACAGCCTGATAGGTACAATGCAAAATAGACAAACAGTAGCTCAACAGCCTACCAGAAAATACTGCTTTGCGTAGCTTTATATAGTTCGAAGGGAGCTGGCAATATCATGATTTTATGTGACAATGTTTGACAAAAATGTGCTCCACTTGCTTTCTATTAGGTGTGGAGAGGATGACAGAAGCAATTGCTGAATTGCACTTCCCTTCCTATTTTATTTTAGAGAGGGTAAAGAGCCTTGGGGAAGGAGAAGGGACAAGCTGCCTCGGCTGCTGTGGCTCACTATTATAGCAAAAGATTTCTATTTCCATCATAGCATCAGCTAAGTCAAACCTGGCTCCCAGGGTATTGAGGGTGATGTGGCAGCTCAGAATTGCAAACGGACAATTATAGCCAATGCAAAGAAATGTGGCCATAATACTGCTGTCTACACTGTAGATACCCTCAAAGCGGGGCAGCTATATGGTTAGGTCATTATATCGCAGGGATTACGTTAATCCGCTGTATAAAAATATAGCCTTTTAACAGCCTTCTGGCTCAGGGGACAATAATAAGCTGAAACACGCTAGCTTGCAGCTAGGCTATGGCCATTATGTCTTACTATATTATAGGATCATCTTTTTTTCTTGGAGGTTGAACAGTGGTCTGTGGTGAATAGGTGCAAAATAAACTGACCACGTATTCTCAAAAAAATTAATTAATTATTAAAAATAATAATAAACTGCCACAATTTTAAGAGTCGGCATAGGATCCTTTGTTCAAGATGCAACAACACTGACAAGACTGTGTCTCTCTCTGACATGAAAGGCTGTAACATCAAAACCTCAGACAAAAGACACTGCAAGAGGAAGACATCTAAGAGTAGGAGAGTGACTGCAGCTGGCAACACTTGAGCTAAAAGGTTCAGAAAGACAGAGGGGGAAAAAAAACAAAGATATGCTATCCTGGGTTATTTCACTGAAAGTGGCTTCTTTGTCTGCGATTCTCCTGTATCCAAGTTAAATGAGCTCCAGTCTCTTTAGGGCGGTGGAGGACAATTCTGTCAAATTCTGGGTACTGAACAGACAAGCTATGAAGTTTAAAAAAATGCTGATTTTCTTTGCCTTTTGCAGCATAATTTGAATCCTTGAAGCAGATGCCACAGGCTGCAGACCTGAACAAGCTTTTCAAGCCTCTCCAGTTCAGATAGGGCACTCTGAGATGACTTGAGTTTGAATATCAGCACACTACCCGTAGCCAATTACACAAAGGAATGTGTTGTGTGTGTGTGTGATTGTGGCACTCCCACTGATTGTTAAGATAAGGTTCATGTAACATGCAGCAACAGACCGGTAGACACAGAGAGAACAGTTTACAGGCATTTTGTCTCTTGATGTTCAATGTGTTAGGTTAGAACAGGTCAAAGGAAAATGAAGTTAGAAAAATACTCCTTAGATAATTTGACTCCTAAAAGCATATCATTCTTCATGTCCCACCTTGAAAATCTACTCTCTTCATCTGAGGGTCAATCCTCCTGCAAGAGTCTCTTAAGGTAATTGTCCAGATGCAGTTGGTCACATATTGAGTTAAGAGTGATCAAAACTGCATGCCACTGCAGTTTCCAATTTCCAGGAATAACACACGAGATTGTACTATAATTCAATTACTCTGCAATATCACAATTACTACCAAATGAAAGTCAGTCCTGTCACAGAGAATTTATTATATAATTAGCTTCCAATAGACAAGTACAGAAAACGCGGTATCTCATGTACTGCCAATGCAAAGAGTAGCATATAACCAAAGTTACATTTCCACAGCCATCCCCTGATGACTATTAATGGGTGAAGTATTAAAAGGACCCATTATTACTTTCCTTGCTCATGTATTTTAACTGTCACACTTATAGAACCTCAAATTAAACATAGCAAGCATACAAGAAGAAGGTCATTGTTTAAATAAGTAATCCCAGAGTCAAAAGCTGTTTCTGTTTCAACTAGGCCAGTTTTGTTACTGCTTGGTTCTACAGGGTGTCACTGAAATTGGATATCCCTAATATGGTCATCTTGGACACACAGCATTTCCTTAAACAGCAGCAGCCCTACCCACCTGCTGGTCAAGCGTTCTGTTTGCAAAAGGGCCCAGTATAAAATATAGAGTCATTATTCTGAATGGTTCCTCATATAAAGATACTCTAGTAGAGTCAAGAATTTTCATCTCTCTGTTAGCCCTGCAGACAAACGACCTGTCTGGGGTGTACCCCCCACCTCTTGTGCAATGGAGGAAGAAAATGGAGGGATGACAACATGCATAACATCTCCACTTCCAGATTGTTTACTCTTCAAAAATCAATATTGTGTTTACATCAGCACAACTAAAAACCCACAGCAACACTGGACATGGTTAGCCTTTGGATAGGGCTAGGTGAAAAAAGATAAAGACAGTTTTCACAAAGTAACTTTTCCTCGATAGAAAAACGAGACACAGTCAATATAAAGTCAATAGAATTCATTCCATCCACGTTTTGGCACGAGAGGCCAATGGCAATGACAATAGAGCTGTGCTGAACCAATCTGGTGGCTGGAACAGAGTTAGAAACACATCAGGTTGGGTTGTCCCTCAGTGTTGGAGGAACAGTTGACAGTAGTTTATGTGCTAACATTTCTCTCAGAGAACTGTTAGCACATCCCTTTCCCAGTTGTACACAGAGCTGAACAGCTGTGTCAGACTTTAGTACATCGAATTGGTTGTCAAGTCGCACATCTAAACTATACATGAGCCTCATTGCTCACTTTACTGAGACACTACTGCACTTGTTGCCCTCTTTTTTGTGTTCGTAGGAGCATAAGCGGACCACAAATGAGTAAACATGTCAGTTTTCTTTAGGTTTTTCTTCATTTATATCTGAATGTTACTTGGCTCTGTAGTGAGTAAATATTTTTTTGTCTTTTTGTGAGGTTGCTTCTGAACAATTTAAAACAGTTGGAAGACATTGTGATCTGATTTATATGATAATACACAATGATATTAACTGATATGGAAAAAAAATCATGTATAATACTTACATACTAATACACATAACTCAGGGAACCTCTGCAAGTACTTGACTTTTTTGTGGTTGGCTGAAATTTGACAATGCCACATTTTTCCTGTACAATGCAGTTTTGAACTGGATCTGTAACAAAACTATTTTCATGACTGAGTGCTAGTGAACAATGAATGCATTGCCAATATGAACATACTAGCAAAGAAACAGTCTAAATGGCACAGATCTCCCTTTAAAGTAGCATTTTTAAAAACCAGGAAAAAAATGAAGACTCAAAAGACAAAAATACAAACAGCTTGTGCTTAAAAGAAAACACTGAACTGAAGTGTTTTATTTTGCTCGCACATTAACTTTAAAATAGAAGTGTTATTTTTTTTGTCAACCCCAATTAAGGATTTTTTCTAGAAATATTTAAACTACATAAATAAATAAATAAATAAATAAATATAAAAAGAAACTTTAACAAAGGTTGCCTGCGTTTTAACATTCCACTGTAGAAGTTACTTCCCTCTGCAGTATCATAGCCTGTTTTTCAGCCTGAAGACCTGGTTAACGCTGTACTCATACACGGTGGTATGCACACAATGTGCTTGGGCACAGTATAGATCACCTGGCAAGCACACCTACTGAGAATAGATGTGCAGTCGTGAACCCCACAGCATGATGCCATGATAATAGAGCACAATAGCTCTGCCATAGAGGAATATGGATGAAATCAGTACATAAATAAGATGCACTGTCTGACAGGTTCACAATAATATATTAAAAGGCAATACCATTTCCATATAAACATATGCAACATGTAACACAATGCCTTAGGATGAATGGAGTGGCTGGGAAAGTGGATAGTATGATAGCAGCAGAAGATAACAGAAGCCATATCTTCAACTATGCCCGAGGGCACGTCACCTGAGGGCTGCTGGACGTTCTGTCCACACACACTTTCAATTACCGATATTGCTGTAGTAAGCGAATGAGTCAACTAAGTCTTGTTGACGGAGTCACCTCTGAATCTAATTACCAAAGGTTTGTAAGACACTGCAGCAGCATCTTCCTGTGTGAACGTGCCTTAGTTCTCTCTGCCTGACACAGTTCCAGCTTAGCAGTCCTTCAAAAAGGCGAGGCAGCAGAAAACTCTATGAAACTGAAACGGCTCTATGCATTATTTCTCTTCATCTCGCGTTCCCTCTCCCTCGTTTTCTGTGCTGCATTAGAGGGATGAGGGGGCACGGGAGAAAAGGTCAGGGGTAACAAACAGCAAAAAGCACAGTAGTCTTATTCAGCTGCAACATTCAGGGGGAAAAAAAGCAGCTTTTACAATACATGAAGCTGCAGAAAGCTTCCATCACAACAGCCTCTTCTCTATGTCTGCACTGCAGTACTTAGCCTATCACTTCATAATCTGCGGTCTTGCAATACTCTTCTATTTCTGGTCTACGTGATGAGAGAGTTCCTACTTTCGGCTTATCTGGGAGATAAGGGAAATGGGAGTCAAAATTAAGCAGAAAGGAAAGGATGTATCCTTTTTTTCCCCTTTTTCCAATCCCTCATGACTCTTGGATGAAGATGTTCCAAGAATTAGCCACAGTCTGAAGGTTATTAGAGAAAATACAGATACTTAAAATATGAAAAGTGCAACAAAAACTGAATAAAAAATGTCCACTGTGTGGGACTTTACTGCATGCAAAATTACCCTTTATCAACTCTTATTTTATGTGAAAAACAAATGTGATTCAAAATGTAGCAGTAAATGATGCCTTTGTGACCTTTAATCAGTCATATGTAAAAATGAAACCTTGGTGAAGCAGCAGAGTGAATGACTGTAGTCGTACCAGTACAGAAGACCTTTGCTACTGGAGGAACTTTTCAGGACTAAATTATACAATTTGTTTCCACCAAAAAGTCCCTGCAGCAACGGAAATTACAGAGAGCTTTGTGTCATCAGCTGTTATTTCGCCCATCAACACTTGAAGTTGTTGTAGGTTCTCTGGTCAACACTTAACTACTTCAACAAAGTAGATGACTAGCAGAAATTTGGCAACCAGAGACCATAGAGCATCACTTGTATTCAGCAACTTTAAGCAGTGACAGGCCAAAAAGCCAGTGGATGATTCCCGAGCTAAACTTTTGTTCAACTTTGAGAGCAAAGAATACCAGTGATTGATATATGATGGGGTGGTAAATACATTATATAGGGGGTACCTACATAGCAACCACCCGTCAGGGACAATTGCATGACAAATAGCTTCCTGTGTGGACAGCCCTTAAGGCCGGATCCATCCAATCTGAGTTGTCAACATTTTATTTTTCTCCACCCATTGCTCCTTGAAGTTGCCGAATGCCACTGATTATCTACAGTCTTAGCTTCGCTGCTTCCTGTTTATTAATTTCGCTTATCATTGTTGCTCTTCAGATTAGGGCTGCCACGATTAGTCGACTAGTCACGATTACGTCGACTATTAAAATCGTCGACGACTAATTTAATAGTCGACGCGTCGTTTGAAGCTTTGTAAGATCCCAAAAGACGCAGGAATAAGTAGTAGTATTTAAGAGTGTAATAACGGACTGAAACAGAAGATGGCAGCACTGCATGTACAAGGATGCCAGCTGCCGTTAAACCCCGAAGAAGAAGAAACTGTGTTCCAGAATTCATAGCGCGGCCCAGCGCAGTTGTCAACAATGGCGGCAGCTAGTTAGTTTTAATATTACAATTATTATTCTTTCTGGGTCACAAAATAAACGTTTAACATATTTTCAGGTGTACATTTTACGTCCAATGGATGCATGATCTGATTAGTCGACTAATCGCAAAAATAATCGGTGACTAGTCGACTATCAAAACAATCGTTTGTGGCAGCCCTACTTCAGATAGGGGTCAGCTATATCAACGATTTATACAAAAGGACATTTTGCTTCCTGACATTACCTATACCCCACATGACCTCCCTGTTCATCCAGCAGCAGCTCAACATTAGACAGAGAATTGTCTAATGGGAAAGTGAGTTCTACTGAAATTTTGCACCACTTTAATGTATATTTATCCTTTTCAAATGGATCATTCCCAGTGAATGACTTTATATTCAACTGCTGTAATCTGACACCAGCTTTCCTCTCAGAAACCAGGTGAATGTAAAGTTGTGGTTGAGGCACTGGTGCACAGCACAGTCTAACAGTATGCATTCAAGAAGATTATTCAGCTTCTCTATAAGACCTGTGGTTGTAAACAACATGGTCACCAGAGCGTTCAACCATTCACAAGAACTTCCTGTTCACCTTAGAAATTATTTTGTGCACTCCTTTGATAAGAAAACAAAATATTACAGGCCTACTGTGTTTTTACACAACTGCTCTCAGCTAACAAAAGGTCAATCTTCTTCTTAAGGATAAAGTCAAAACATGAACGTCCTTGTCTATCACATGTGACTATCTGCTTATGTAACCAACACAACTCTCCCACAGAGTAAACACAAAGCCTGTGGCAGTCAAAGAGAAAGCCTGCTCGGGTTTCTGTTGACACATACAGCAAAATCAGGCTTCCCACAGCATTAGCTCACTTTCCCACCATCAAAGCACCACCATAAAGTCTAGGCACACTGAGATTTGATGATGTGGAACCAAGACACGGTACAAATGTGAGCAGTGAAAGAATGAAAAACTAAATAATGTAAGCCAGGTGCACAAAATTGTATCTGTTTGATAATCTACACACCGAACAACGTACATCATGGGAGAGGAATGAGGAAGTGTTTGGTATGTGAAAAGAAAAAAAAAAAACCCCACAACAAAACAAAAACAAACAAAATGTATTCTTCCAGCTTGGTTTCTGTTATTTTATGTCGTCAATAGAGTATAATTAATCTTGTCAAAAAGTGGACAAAGAGAAAATATGGGCTAATAAACCAGCAGAGAATTCAAGCCTAAATGTGACATTAATTCATGTCTGCAGAACAAAGGCAGGTTTCAGGAGAGATAACAGTAAATCAGGAGTAAATGAGTTATTCCATGCCACGGTTTAATTAAGGGTGAACATCCCTTATCGGGGTATTGGCACAGCACAGGCAAACACACACAATGTACCCACCACAGCACGCTGCTAAAGAGTCCCTGCAGCCCATTGTGCTCAGGAAACAGTGACCCCCTATTTACCATCCCAGCAAGCAATTACGACACTCCATTCTCACTACCCCACAAGCCCCTAGCCTGCACGAGCAGGGTCATGGGCTATTGGTGTAATTTATAAAACAATACCTCCCATCAGACACATCTACATAAAGACCACTTTGTGTTTATCAGCGAGCAGCAGGAGCTGTATCCCATTTACAGCAAAAGCACATAGAGAGATATCCTCAGGTGACAGAGATGGAGCAAACAGGGTAATTATTAAGGGCCAATAAGAAAACAGCTCTGTTATGTAAGGGTGACAGTTTATATCAGTGTCCACTAGAAACAAGCTTGGCAATAACAAACGAGTATGTGCCAGTAGCAGACTGAGGTCATGCACCAGACAGGAGTCATCCGAACACGACTCTCTCCACTGCTAAGATGGTTAATTCAATGAAAGAACACAGGTAGCACAGGATTGAGGAGAGAAGGGCCACAGTAGTAGATCCTACACATAGGCTCAACATTAAACACAGTGTGTCATCAGCTGTTCACATTAAGACAAAATGAAAATATGACCATGTATCATAGTTATCTGAATTATTCAAATCAAAATTAATGAGATAAACTAAAGGAAAAAATATAGAAATAACAGGTCTAGTTACTTTTTTAAAGTAATTATTATTATTGTTATTATTATCATTATTATTATTATTATTATATATCATCCCTTTTTCCTGAGGTATTTTGTTTTGCCATATGGTAGTTACTTTACAGTTATCCTACTTTACTTAAACTATTTTGCATCAACTTACCACCTCAAGTTTTTTTCCCCCAAAATTGGGAATGAATAAAGTAGAATTCATTTTAATGAAACAACGTAAATTTTAAAGAAAATTGTGGTAGACAGTGCTAAAACAGTCTGTTCATAAAATAACACAAAGAAAACTAAACTATTTTGATAAAAGATTAAATCACTTCCTATGCTACCTGGAAATCATTTAAATCCTTTGCTGAAAGCGTGGCAGCTGTTGTTACTAACACCTAACTGTAATGTTATTAGCTTACTTCATGTATGTCACAAAATTACCATTTATTTTTATACATTACTGAGAAAATATGTCAGTGACCTCTGACTCTGTTCATATCCTTGATTTGGTATTACAGGGGTAGAGTGGGCGAGGTTTGAGAAGTACGGTTATTTGTTTTCTTATTTTGGTTTAAAGTCTGTATTGTATTTTGCTATGGAAAAAATATTTAAAAAGTCTATAATCATTTCAGCTTCCAAAAATCAAAACAAATATCCACAGACTGATTAGGAAACTGTTTCTTAGTTGCAGCTCCATTTTCCATGAAACATTTGGGACATTATAAAATTTGCCAGGGTTAAATGTTTACTAGTTTGGGGGGGGGGCGTTACTCATTAATCACCATCTCTACTTGTTAGGAAGGTTGCTTCTCTACACTGCACACATGCAGGCAGACTGCTGTGTGCTGCCCTATCCACACATCTAAGATAGTGCTGAGAAAGAGAGAGGGAGCCTTGCACTGCAGCAAAAGCAATGAACCTCTGATGATGTTGAAGATGATGGGGATGACATGGCAGGAGTCCAGAGCTGAGGACAGGTCCAGTGCCAGCCAAGAACTGGCAGGTGAATCCTGCCTATATACCGACAATACTTGAGATTACGACTGGTTTATAGGTGACTAAGTCTTGTATGGGTGTACAATCACACGAGGCAAACACACACTAACGCAAACATGAGCATCTATGGTAGCCAATAAACTTCACAACAGACGGCTGTGTCGACATAGTAATGACACAAAGTAGCAACCGCATCAACTTACCACCTCAATTTAAATGCCCAGGTAATTCACAATGATAGCGCCGCAGCGTGATACAATATCGAAAACAGGGGGATTGCGCAATGGGACAAGGTTAAAACTTATAGCCATGAAAATAAAATAAAACTCACCGGCATCATTTTAGCTTCGTACCGCATTTAGCTAACGCACACAACATGAATCCCCGCAGGCAGTTTCGACGAAGGCTGTTGGGACTGGCGATCGCTGTAATCCCAGAGCCTAAAGCCGCGACAGGCAAGGCTACTTTCTCCTTCTTAGGGAGGTGGGGGGGGGGATCCAGTCCTGCGTTAAAAAAAAAAGACAACACAACAAAACATGGTTACGCTCTTAAATTCGACCAAAAAAATAAATAAAAAGAATACAAAAACAAAAATCACTAAAGTTAACTGCATCTCGTGTCGTAGACCTGTTGCTACAGATAACGAGGCCTTCACGGCAAAAGTTTCCGTTGTGGTTGCGCGAGCATCGCTTTAAAACTTTGTAACGCTCGCAAAAGCGAGCGCGAGGATCGACGTAAATAAAAAAAAAAAACAAGGTTTGTGAGTGGGGATACACACACGCGTTTAAAGGGAAATACTTAATAATTTTTTAAAGGTTTTACTCACCAAGAAAATACGTAGGTAATCGTCTCGAAACCCCGTTGAATGACAGCGTAGCTCGGTCGCCCGCAGCCTATCCCAGAGTGACGTAGTGAGAGGAAACTCATTCCACTTTGGAATTCAAGCTCCGCCCCCGCCGGAGCATAAAACACCCCCACCGGCTAGACTTGTCTACTTTGTGCCTTGACTTCTGCCTTAATATCAGAATCGCAAGCTTAATATTAAAGCCATGTGCAAAAAAAACAAAAAACAAAAAAGAACAAACAAAAAACATTCAGTGTGTTCAGCAGTTTCTCAGCAGCAGATTAAACTTAAAAGAGCAGAGGTAGGAATGATTCCTCGCCAGGACAGACTTAAGAGGTATCACTCCATCAGTAATCACAAACTGAAAGGTGAAGGTGAAAGAGCTGCGAAACAGTTTGGTTCAGTAAAAGCATTAATTATTAAAGATGACAACTTAACGAATGAAAAAAGAATGATTATTAAAGTTAATATGACCAGTTAGCTGAATTATAGCATATAAACAAGCAACACCTAATGTAACTTGGGAAAATGTAACTTGCTTCAGATAAGAGCTGTAACCAGGATTTATACTGAAATAAAAATTTCTACCTGGCTTCATCTAAACCCCATATGGCCTCACTCTATATTATGAATCAGAAGAGTTCTTCTTCTTTCTTCTCTTCTTATACTCTCACTTCAGATTACAGTGTCATCTGCAAACATTATAATCTACAGAGACTCCTGCCTTACCTCATCTGTCATCCTGTTCATTACCACTGGAAACAATAAGGGACTTCATACATCTCTGATGTAATCCCATCCCCATCTTGAACCCATCTGACACTGCTACCACACACCTCACCACTCTCTCGCTGTTTTCAGACATATCCTACAGTACCCTTCCCCTCCCCCTCTCCCTCTGCCACTCCTAAAATACCACAGTTCCTTTCTTGGCACCCATCATATGCTTTATAGAGCTTCAAACACAGTTCAGCTCCTTGTGACCTTCTCTTTACGTCTCCATCAATACTTTGAAAGCAAAAAAAAAAAAAAAATCACTTCTGCAGTGCTATTCCTCGGCGTAAAGCTATACTGTTGCTCGCTGATTGTCATCTCTCCCCTCAACCTAGCTTCAACAGCTCTTTCCCATAACTTTGTGTTTGTGTTATAGCTCATCAACCTTATCCGTCTACTGCTACAGCTCTGCACATCACCCTTTTTCTTGAAACTCAGTACTAGTACACTTTTTTCAGCTCCTCAGGCATTCTCATACTTTCCAGGATTGTGTTAAATAATCTGGTTAAAAAGCCCACTCCTCTCTTTCCTAGATATTGCCATACTTCCACGTTTGTGTCATCTATCCTGTCATGTCCTCATCCCTCATTAGCTCTTCAAAGTAGTCCCTGTACTCCTGTCTGCTTTCTTCACTTTCCTGACTATTCCACTCTTTATTTGCTTACCCCTTCCTTTGAATATGTTCCTGAGAGCTCTGCACATTGCTAATAGATATAAACACAAATACAATTACTGATTAACAGTCATGTGTAACTGTATGAATATACAGTATTTACTTATATTTAAATGTATATTTCTATAGTGTAAAATTTTCCTGTACTGTTATGTAGAATTATAGTTAAAGATTTTTTTAAATTAATTAATTACTGTTTATTGCTGAATCTATTTGTTGTATTCCTGCTCTTTTGATTTTGCTGCTGTCATCATGCGAATTTCCCAACTGTGGGACTAATAGAAGGTCTTTTATGTTATCTTAGACATCCTGGTCTCATTAAACATACATGTAATGACTTCTCATGCGTGATGAAGACATTTCCTGTATTTTGATTTATTTTATTTTTGCTAGTTTTGTAAGTAAACCATGTTGTTTGCTTCATTTTTACATTTTTTAAAATTCAAGTAGCTAATAATATGACAATTTCCGATGAGGTGATGGGTTAAATTCACATAGACGATCTTTAAAAAAAAATCTTAGACTACAACTCCCAGAATTCTCACTCAACGGCGAGCAAAGTGTTCAAACGCGCGAGTAGCGGCAGCAGAAGCAACAGCAGCAGCAGCACATTCTGTACACGTTGGTACCTCCCTGAGTGTATCGCTCGTCTCACTGTACTGCAGGTGCTTTGCATAAGGGAGTTGCTTTCGCCTCAACAGTGTGTTAGACGCTACCTGAAGTCATGGCTGACCAGGTGGCCGCCATGTGTGATCAGCTTGTGAAAGCTGTGAATGTGATTATGGACGCAGAAACAAGTCAAATTTACCGACTGGAGGCCCTAAAGGTAGCATCGTTAACGCTTGCTAGCTAGCCGCTAAGTTTGCTGAGCTTGTCATTCATTTGTGAAAGGAGAATAATGTACTGGCTTAGCTAGATAAATTGGGCTATTATACGTAGTTTCCTAGTAACAGCGCTGTTCATACGGTTCATGTATGTTGGTTTAACCTGCAATGATGATAGCCATATGCTTTACGAGCTAGCCGGCATGCCACAATTATCACCTCAACACCAGAGCTGCTGTGGACTCATATTCATGCCATTAACCACATGGTGAAAAGACAGAGCTCGATTTAATGAGGCCAGTTAACAAATTCCGAGTAATTCTGCCCCTAAGAATAACTCTAACCCTAGCTGCTAGATTAGCATTCTGCTATCCAAGTATTTATATGAATGTTTGTGAATTAGCTGTTGCTATCTGACATTACACGTGTATGGTAGTGTTGGGTTCACACAAGTGTTCCTTTAAAGTGTTATAACATTTCCTGATCTTTAAAATTACGCGGTTTCTTTTTTTCTTCTCTTCAGTTTTGTGAAGAGTTTAAAGAGACGAGCTCCTTGTGTGTCCCATGTGGCTTACAATTAGCTGACAAAGCTCAGCCAGCAGTAGTGAGACACTTTGGTTTGCAAATCCTAGAGCATATCATCAAGTAAGTGGAAGGTGACTGAAGTAAATTTAATAAAAGAAACGCATGATAAGGGATCCATGTTTAACAGAAAGCTAATGTGTCAATGCAGATTCAGATGGAACGACATGCAGCAACAGGAGAAAGTCCACCTGAAGGAGAGCGCCATGCAACTGTTATCAAATGTAAGTGTGATTTGTGAAAGACACTTCACTTCACAGTTCACAGTTGTACTGCTCTGATGCCTTCTATTATCTCTTTTCAGGGTACTCATTCAATCTTGGACGAGGAGAGCCACATCAAAGATGCGCTGTCACGAATAGTTGTGGAAATGATAAAGAGAGAATGGCCTCAGCATTGGCCAGATATGCTGAAAGAGATGGAGACTCTCACTAGCCAAGGGGTGAGTAACCTGTGCGGTGCAGGAAGCTCACTTTTTCCTCATCTCACTTGTTTCCTCACCCAGCATGGATTCAATATGAGAATGGAATAACTTGCATGCAAATAAGGGCCAGTCGTGGATTACTCATTCATTTTCCTATGGCTTCATCATGTAAACTTGGGCACTGGGATAATGTCACCTTCCAAACATGAACCTAATAACCCTCTTTCCGCTTCCTTGTTTTATCACTAAACTGTAGCCCTTTTCAGACATTCAGATCTAGCTTGGTTTTACTTTTTTGTTTTTTCTCTCCCACCGTCATTAATACATGCCCACTCTCTGAACTCTGAACTACTTGTGCAGTATTATAATAATATTTAAGCATGATTGTATATTAAAGGATATGTAATGGTTAAGAAAAGATTTTTTTTAAAGTTGGTCGCTGTATATTTAGAAAATTAGCTGCATCCTGTGTGTAGTTAAGGGAATGTGGTAGACTGATTAAGCAGTTGCTTGAATGTGTGTCAGCGCTCCTAACTGGAGTACACACTGTCATTTGATCTTAAACCCTGATTAGGTTTAATAACTATTTAAAAGTCCTTTTTTTATTTTACACCTTTAGAAAAGAAATTTGCATTCAGAGTGACAAAACAGAATTAAATAGAGAACTGAGCATTAAGACCAAAAATAAGACAGGAGGAGGAGTTAATGCTGTTATGCTATGTGCATAAACTTAACAGGCTGTATATAAAAGACAGACATAGCCATTCCACTGCAGCTTCGCCCATTAGTTTTGAGCTTGCCAAATACTACCGGTATATGTCACTCAGACTTCTTGGTTGGTCTGTAGCACATTGAAGATTGTATATTATCCAGATATTTTTGGAAAAAATATTGAAAGTACTCCAAAAAATCTTGCGCACATATAAACACCATACGCTGCTTGATAAATGTATACAACTCTGTCACTTTGTAAACCCTCATGGCTGCTTTTTGCTGTTGTCTGAAGCTAAAAGTGTTTAATGGATTGAGAAAAAAGACTTTTTTTTTTTTGCTCAATGTTTATTGGTGCTGAAACAGCAAACAGCTTTGAGGCTTCCTGAGACTCCCCACATTTATGCGGGCATTCTTTAAAACATAATTTCTTTCAGTGGGGTGAACAACTTAAAATGCTAGAGAGATGTAAGCATTTGTAAGCTTGTGCATGCTTATCCTTTAATGTAATGACAAGCAGTCAAACTTGTACCATGTTTTCAAGGATGCTTAAATATTATTAGGTCTGACTTGATTAAACTATCATTGCATCTTTTATGGAAAAGTGAGCATTCAGACACATTCTTGACAATCCCAAGCTGATTTGTCACAAAGCACCTCTTTAAAACTGCTGTTACAGCCACTTAAAGCTAGATAAAAGCAAATCAAGAAAAAAACAAAAACACTCTTTGCTTTCACAGGAGGCCCAGACAGAGCTGGTCATGCTGATCCTTTTGAGGCTGGCTGAGGATGTGATCACCTTCCAGACGTTACCTACCCAGAGACGCAGAGACATACAGCAGACACTCACCCAAAACATGGAAAGCATCTTCACTTTCATGATGGGCATTCTGCAAATTAATGTGGAGGACTATTGTAAACTGGTTAGTGGAGTCCTGATCTCATTCATGTTGCGAGAAAGTAGAAACTTAAGAGTATACTGAGTTTACAATATTGGTCTTCTTTTTTTTTTAATCTAGAAAGGTTCTCCTGAAAATGAACTGCAGGTAAGAAAGCATCAGTGCGCGCCTGCCTGAATATATTTTAAACTTTGTTAATCGACTTGATTACTTCACATTGTCCCCTTCTAATTTTTCATCCACACAGATGAGAGCTCACTGTCGAGTTGCTGTGGCTACACTGAATACACTCGCAGGCTACATAGACTGGGTCTCTCTGGTGTACATAACCTCCAGAAACTGTCATCTGCTGGAGATTTTGTGTCTGCTGCTGAGTGAGCCGGAGCTGCAGCTCGAAGCAGCGGAGTGTCTGCTCATTGCTATGAGCCGCAAGGTGAGTCGCTGGGGAAAGTATTCATGATGGCTTTCAAGAGATTTTGTCTCGGTTTGTCAAGTAGGCACTGCTGTATGAAACCTTTTTTTTGAAAAAGAAAATCTGGATTTCTTTGGGGAGCCAAAGCAACAGGGCCACCATGTGGCCATTTATGAGGTGATAGAATTGCCAGGCAAGCTTTTCCAGTTTCTTTTCCCAGCAGCTTTCATCAGTGTGATCCAGTGAATATACTAATAAGTCCTCCAGAATTGTGTTTTTTGCTTTTTAATTGCCTTAACGTTTATATGCATTGTTCTATTATAACCATAATTACATGAGCAATGCACAAGCCTAATCAGGACATGTGAATCATACAATGACTACAAGGTATGAGTCTGAACAAGCCCATGAGTCCATTTCCTAAAGGTTCCAGGTAGGGTTAAAGTCACCTGTAGAGATGAGCTTAATCCTTATCGTCATCATAACTGACTTGTTTTTTTTCTTTTATTAGACAGAGTCATAAAACGTCATCAACACCATAATAGAACTTTGACTATCATTTTTAATGATCATATTAATAGTGTTATATTTTCAGCAAAAACTCAGTGAAAATTAGGAAATGCACAGAAAACCGCATGTTTGATTTGGCAGAAATTTCATGTGGGATTCTCGTTTTGACTCAATCCTCCCCCTGGATAAACGGGGAATACACTGAGTAAGAAGAGTGTTAAGGATGGGAAATATTTGTTTAACCTGTCTTTTTTTTTTTTTTTTAAATCCTTACACACTTTGAAAATAAAATAACTACTCTATTTTTGATAATTTAGAGGCTTTCTTTTGGGGATTTAGAGTAACCTGCAGATCAGACCAGTAATACTGCATTATGGTAAGCTATATTTTTTTTCACTACCAATTAACAGTATGTGTTTTTTTTATTCTGTCATTCTGCCACAGGGCAAGCTGGAAGAGAGGAAACCATTCATGCTTCTGTTTGATGATGTGGCCATCCAGTATATTCTTTCTGCAGCCCAGTGAGTACAGCTGCTTCTCTCCATGTCTCTGCAGGCTTCATGCTACCACTTCTACTGCAATTTAATGGTTCGTGTGTCTGCTTACAGGTCTGCAGATGGACTGGCGATATGTCAGAAATCCACGGAATCACAGTAAGTAAAGTGATATCCACCTACTGAAGAGCAAAAGAAGATATGTTGTTGTTGCTTTGTTTTTAAGTACATCTAGCCGTGACTCAGAGCCCTCTATGTGTACTTCTAGAGCAGTGGAGGTGGTGGAGCGGCGTTACATCTTCCTGAAGAGGCTCTGTCAGGTCCTGTGTGCTTTGGGAGGTCAGCTTTGCTCATTAGTGGTAAGTTTGGCCATTTTTAAGCACTTTAGATATTCATTTTAAGATTGAAGATGGGTAACGGTTTCTCATCTTTTCTCCCCAGGGTTCAGACGTAGAGGCTGAAGTACCTGCAAACCTCAGCAAGTACATGGAAGCCCTTTTAGCCTTCACTACGCATTCCAGTCAGGTGAGATACCCGAGGAAAAAGATCAGACCCTTTTGAAGTAAAATTTCATTTGAGTGAACAGCATGTAAAGAAAATGACTTTTCTCTTTATTTCCCTGCAGTTTTTAAAGTCCTCAACCATGGCGACATGGGGAGCTTTGTTCAGACATGAGGCTCTTTCGAAGGATGCAGTTGTTGTTGAGATGGCCGTCAAATTTCTCAGAGCCTCCATGACCAACTTAGTTAAGGTGAGGTCACGGTGACAGCAATATTATTCACAGTGTGACCTAAAGCCAAACAAAGTGTTAATAACTTTCATCTGTCTTCCCCTCCTTAGGCTGGGTTCCCGTCTAGAGACAATAACCCAAGCTGCAAGTACTCCCGTGTGGACTTTGACAGTGATGAGGACTTCAACTCTTTTTTTAATTGTAAGTACCGGGGATTCAAGTTTTGCTTCAGTAGTTCTGACTCTTTTATTTTGTGCATACTTTTATGGGTTTCATTGTTTCTTTTGGTGCTTCGCAGCTTTCCGAGCGCAGCAGGGGGAAGTTTTGAGGAGCGCATGTCGCATTGTTCCTCTAGAGGCTTTCCGGATAGGAGCAGAATGGTTACAGTATCAGATTACCAGCCCAATAGATACTGGAGATACCGCATGTAAGTAGTCTTTGACACAATACTAAAGAGGAAATGATCGCTGTTTTCACACGTGTTTTGATTTACTGCTTGAAGGGATTTTTATGGGCATATGCCGATAGTTAATTCATCATGTGAAATATGTAATAATATTACAGTAATTTGGGCCTGGAGTTAATTGGGAAACTAGAGCAGTCAGTTTGGATATAGCAAACTCATATTGCTACTAACACATAAGCTTTCCAGTATCCAGCGAAAATTGGGGAAGCGCTGATATATTATTGGCTGATATTGACCCTGATGCCAACTTTTTTTTGTGCAGCACATCCTTAAACACAAGTTTCATTTCCATATTGATGGCTGAATCTGCAGTGAATGAGCACTTCTCACTTTGCATCTCTCTAGCTAAGACTGCAGAGGGCCTGTGTTCCCTCTTGTCTCCTTCAGTGGTCCAGTGGGATGCAATGACGGTTTTCATGGAGTGCATGGTCTCGCAGATCATTAAAAGTGTGGATGAGGAGGTAAAGGAACAAGTTTTCTGTAATAGAATGGAAATGGCAGTGTAAAAGTAATCGTAGTCAAACTAATAATGAAGGCTTTCACTCCTCCTGCCTTGTAGAAGTTACCCATCGATCAGAGCATGGAGCTACTGCAAGGCGTGCTGAACTACGACACCAAAGACCCGCTCATTTTGTCCTGTGTGCTCACCAACGTCTCTGCCCTTTTCCCATTGGCCATACACAGACCACGCTTCCTGCCACAGGTCCTCATCAAGGTAAGCTGTGCGTTTACTGGTTCCTGAATAACATTTACTATGTGAATGTAGATGTTAATGTCAAAAATCAATCAGAAAGTTGCTCTTGTCACATATTTTTGCTTGATGTTTCTTGTATTTACACTTACAGCTCATTTGGAGGATTTTCTTTTAATAATGTGGATTTTGAATGATTTTGTTTTGTCCTGCAGCTCTTTAAGGCTGTCACATTTGAAATTGATCACGAACCCAAAGTAAGTTTCCTTCACTGAGTCATTTTTACTTCATTTTCATGACAAATGTGGAAAAAAATAAATGTATTCTCTTCCTGATGTCTTCAGGCACCTTGGACTCGAGCTGTGAAGAATGTGAGGAGGCACGCCTGTTCTTCCATCATAAAAATCTGCCGGGATTACCCACAGTATATGCTGGTAATGGTCTATTCTATTCCAGTTAGCTTAATAACTAATGATAATTTATCTTTCTGAAGTACACTTTTCTGTGTAGAAGTAAGTCAGTGTCTTTAATGATGCCCTTTTTTTCATTCTACAGCCTTGTTTTGAAATGTTCTACAATCATGTGAAGGAGCTGTTTTCGAGCGGAGTCACGCTCACTCACATGGAGAAATGCGCCCTGATGGAAGCTCTGGTTCTCATCAGTAACCAGTTCAAAGACTATGAGAAGCAGAAGGCATTTGTAGATGAACTGATGGCCTCAGTGGTTGCAGAGTGGACTTCAAATGAGATTAGGCAGTGAGTTTGAATTCTCTCCGTTTGCCTCTAATTGAACACGATAGCAATAAATGATAGTTTTCTCTTCTTTGTGTTTCAGTGTGCTGTGGAACCCGGACACATTCTTGTCCTTTATTGGAGCAGATAAGGTGGTCACGGAGCAAAGTGAAGATGCAGATGCAGCAGCCATTAATAGAGGGAGAGTAAGTGTATAGGCGTGAACTCATTTATGTGGAGGGATACTGCCATTGGAGATCACTGTAGGTTTGCTTGTCTCACTCTTGTTTAATGACAAAATGTCGGAAGGGAAACAGACATTGTTTGACCTTTTAAAGACGTTGCACGTGTGTACATGTGCTCACTGACGGAACTTGTTTTTGGCGTTGTGTAAGTTGTTTATTACGTAAGCAAAGAAAATCTTTCCAGACAGAATGCACCGTGTCACCAATTTTTTTCTTTCTTTTTTTTTTTGTTGCACCAGCCACAAAAGCTCAGATTTCAAATTCTGACGCAGTTTTTGGCTTGTCTTTGGAGTTTATATTTTATTAATAAACAAAGCTGAAAGGCATCTGGGTGTAGGCCCTGAGGTTTTGTAGCAGCTACGTGACTGTAACTAGACGTAGCAAGGCTTTTAACCTAATCTAACGTAGGATGGTTAAATTTGCTGATTAGAAATCAACACAGAATGCAGCTGTGGCAAATGAAATACTTTTTTTTTTTTTTAATCTATTTCATGATAAACAAAATTATTTGACAAACTAAAAATGCTGGTGATAGATATGACACAAAATTTCAAAGGCAGTCGCGTTATAAGAACAGATAAAAACTGCTTGTAGTTAGTTGTAACAAGGTAACTTGTAACTGTTTAATCCTTTTTTTTTTTTTTTTGTATTTTCTTTTTAATTGAATCCTCCTCTAGTTGAGCTTCTGTTTGTATGCCATATTGGCGGTGGTGAAGCGGGCGCACTGGCCTGCAGACCTGGAGGAGGCCAAGGCTGGTGGCTTTGTTGTGGGCTACACTCCTGCTGGAGCTCCCATGTACCGAAACCCCTGCACTCCCCAGTTTCTGATTTTGCTGCCCAATTTACTAGCGCTAATCAGGTGCGCTTATAACATGATGTTACAAAAATTTGTAAAAAATGATTAATTATCCTTTTTACCGTACTGATATGTTGATCATTGACTTTCCCCTCTTGTTATTCCTCACTGCAGGACCCACAACAGTCTTTTCCTGCCTGAGAACATGGCCCGTCTCAGTGAGACGTTCAGCAGAGCTCATGAGATCATGGATAGTGAGAAGAAAGTGGTTCTTGGTAAGAGGAGTTTTGTCCACACTTTTTACCAGAAGTTGGCAATCACCTAAAAAAGACTGTGGTCAAACTTTAGTGCATCCCGTCTACAGGTCTCTCTCATCATCTTTTGGATATTTACGACTCTCCCGTGTGTAAAACCATGATAGAGCGCATGCAGGGATTTTTCTGCACATTATATGATAACTGGTGAGAACTGTGGCTTTGACAGCTTTTACCCCAAATTTTTCTTGGCTTTTTATATACCTTACATGTTGTTAAATTAAATTTACCTTCAATTTTGCTGTTTTTATCCATGCAGCTACCAAATCCTGGGAAGTGCAGGTGTGTCAATGCAGCAGGATTTCTACAACATCGACAAGTTGGCTGAAGGAATAGCTGGCTCTGCTTTCGTCTCCCTCGACCATGTGCCCGATCACAGACTTCGCCCAATGATTCATATCCTTATTTGCTTTTTTTTTTTAAAATTTTTTTTCCCCCCCATTTGATTTGGTCAGTCCCTCCCCCCAGCTTCTTTTCCCCTTCTCCTCCATGCTCCCCTCAGCGATTCAGTGATGCACACTGGCCTGCAAGACCTGACATAATTAAAACTGAACTAAAGCTTTATGTAAACTTTACATTTCCTTGACAAGTGTACGTCTGTTTCTGAGGCAGCTGGTGCTGTCTTGTCCCCAGGAGTACTATGAAAGTCTACTCTGCCCTCTGCTGGGACCATTGTTTGGCTACATGCTGCAGGTCAGGATCTCCATACTCCCGGTTCTCTTCTTTTAAACTTTTTAGCCTAAAATGTGCTAAATATCATGGCTTTGTTTCTTATTACTGCTTCAGAGACTCAACATGAGGTGGCAGGTCATCAACCAGCGGACATCTATCAAGTAAGTTTTGGCACAGTGTTTGTGATCAAATGAATTTTCAGTCCATAAGACAAAAATAACACACATATGCCCTAAATATAGACCATAATGAAGACTTTTCTTATCTGGAATGGAAATTTTTCAATTGAAGTTTAAAAAAAAAAAATCACTGCTTAGTTTTGCTGAATATAATTTTTCCTTATAATTCACCTTTTTGTGTGTTGTTTTTTTTGTTTGTTTGTTTGTTTTTTTTAGTGGTGAGCACGAAGAGGAGGAGTTGGTTTGTCAGGAAAGCCAGGTGACCCAGGAGATGTTGGAAGAGCAAGTAGTACGCCTGCTGACGAGGGAGGTGCTGGAACTTCTCAGTAAGTAGTGTCTTTAGTACTGCCTCCCACTCACATACATGTTCATTCTAATGCACTTTAGCCACGTTGTAAAAGTTGAGCTTTTGGAGCTAACGTTTGTTGTTTAAATTGGGTGTTTTTGGACCTAATTTAAACAAAATCTGACTAAACTAATAACAAACAGTTGTACTTTTTATGCCATTACTGAACATATAAAGGAGCCACTCACAGAAGGGCTGCAGAAAAGATGTGAAACTCTGTGTTCATGACTTCTCCCTGAGCTCTCTGGAGTCAAGTGCTCCAATTAAGAAGCTAAAAGTGGAGCTTCTTATAAACAAAGTCATACAAAGTCTGATTGGCAGATAATGTTTGATTGAGGATGTCAGCCTGCATTGTGAGTGACTGCTTAACATGTATTTTAGTTTGGTTTAGTTTAGTTGGATCACTGATCAATGCAGAAATGCTGGTAATTTTGAAGTGTAATTTAAAGAGAGCTTCTTTTGTGAACGTGAAGCTTTTTGTGCATTGATAGCAGCTTAGGTAAATAGTTTAAGGATTTTTGCTGTTTTTAATTTACTGTGCATTCTGCAATGAATGTCCAAGGCTTTGTGTCTGTGTAGTGTTTTTTTTTTTGTTTGTTTGTTTGTTTGTTTGTTTTTTTTTAGCTGTCTGATTCTGATTAGCTTTTAAAGGTGGAAGTTCAGTTGTCAAAACATCACAATTGTCTCTTCCTTTTGTTTTAGCTGTGACCTGTATTTCCAGAAAGGTATCCGAACCTGCAGCCAATAAGGAGGAAATGGATGGTAAGAGTAAAACTGGTGAATTTGAATCAATTGGATGATTTTTATTCTGGCTTATCTCTTTATTTTATTTTATTTTTTTTTATTTATCTTTTTTTGTTGAAACATGCTCTTGCAGAGGAAGATATGATGATGGATTCAGTGCAGTCAGCGTCTCCTGCTCAGCCCACAGAGGAGCTGACAGAGCTGGGGAAATGTCTCCTGAAGCACGAGGTCGACCTAAAACGCATCACATATCATTCAGAGGAAAGCACAGTTGTACATTATTAAAAACGTAATGCTTCTTTTTCTTTTCTCAGAACCTCTACATGTCCCTGCTGACCCTGTCCTTTACCTCACTGTCCTGGAAGGATGCCACCAACTGTCATCGCACTGCTTCCCTGGTCTGCTGGACTCTGCTGCGGCAGGTAGCACATTTATTCTAACCTAAATACAAGGCAGCAGCTTTTTTTAATGCTCTCATCACACACGTTGCTTTTATGCACAAGCTGTCTGGCTATATTTAACCCAGATGTCTTTAAATGTGGGACTCAAGTATGCACAGCAGGTTCCTGAGGACTGTACTTTATAATGAAATGCTACGTAAGCAAGAATAAGTTGTGCATTTGTTTAGGATTGATTTCAGCATCACAGTGTATATATGACCCAAAACATAAGCCTGTGCTTAGTGTATTTAAGGAAATTTTATGTTGGGTAACATTGGTGGTTTATAGCACAGATTTATAGGCTATAGGCTTACACAGGAAGCGGTGGTTAGCATCAACAGTACATTTTTTTTTTTTTTTTTTTTTTTTTTTTTTTACATTTTTTTTTACATTATGAAGCGCCTTGAGGTGACTTTTGTTGTGATTTGGCGCTATATAAATAAAATTGAATTGAAATTGAATTCCTTTTGAGGTTACAGAAAAATACATAGCAAGATTTTAAATAGCAATATTTATGGATGTCATTTAAGGGATTTGTAAAGATGTGATGAATGATCAACTTAACATCAGTATAGGCCAAATGTTCACGTTCATGTTTTAATCTGGTGTTTTTCTGTCAGTTTTGCATTTGGGTGCTTGAAGATGGTGTGACAAAAGGCTAAAGTACCTTAAAGTTATTCATGTATAACGAAGACTTCTTTGATTCTGTGTAACAAAAGAGGAGAGTACCAACAAAAACAAATGCCAACAAAACAAAATACACAGGACATTGGTAGCAGGTAGCATCCGTATGAAAGCAGGATTTAACAAACACATCCCTAAAATCTAACAATCTTTGACCTGGGAGGTGGCTGAGTGTCTTGCATTGCTTTATATTTCTCTTGTCTCCAGGTTGTTGGGGGTAATCTTCTTACTGAAGCTGTTACGTGGTTCTTTACCAGCGTTCTCAGAGGCCTTCAAGTTCATGGGCAGCATGAGGTCTGCAGCTCTACCCTCTCTCAGTTGGCAATGCTCATCTATGAAAACCTGGTGAGGCAAATTGTGAACATATCTGACATATTTAGATATTTGCTCTTTTTTTCCCACCCTTTAGAGGACTTATTTTGCTTTCATTACTAATTAATCTGTTGTCTATATTCTGCTTTGATCTATAAAATGACAGACTATAGTGAAAAAGTCTTGATCAGAATGAAAGATTTTTCAAGATATAAACTTAAAAAAACCCCAAAAAACCAAAAAACAAGAATTTGCAACGCTAGAATCGGCGAAGATTTGAAAGTTTTGCATGACAAATAACGTCTGTCTTTGGGATGAAGTAAAATTGACTTTTGTTTTGGAGACTGGTGTAATACATTCCCAAAATTTAAGTTTCATATCATCTTGCTTCCTTGTATTGTATTCTTTTTAAATGTCTGTGTCCCTGTTAGCGGCCTCGCTATATGGAGCTGAGAGGAGTGATGACCCAGATCCCAAACATCAATTTGGAGGCTCTGGACCAGTATGACCACAGACTCATGGACCCCAGTGCCCAGAAGTTTGGAGAAAAGAAGAGAAAAGACCAGTTCAGGAAGCTTATTGCAGGAACTGTTGGGGTAATGCTACATTTCCCCACTAGAGAGCAGTGCTTCTCTAG
The DNA here is from genome assembly GCF_001858045.2 of Oreochromis niloticus. Classification (NCBI taxonomy): domain Eukaryota; kingdom Metazoa; phylum Chordata; class Actinopteri; order Cichliformes; family Cichlidae; genus Oreochromis; species Oreochromis niloticus. Next base: position 17,262,489 of record NC_031978.2, on the reverse strand, counting down.
TATATCTGACTGTAGATGGCTCATTAGGAGTAACCAAAGACACTGGCCTTTTAGTGCAAGTCATTACTCAGCAGAGTGATTCTGGCTGTGTTGTAAATCTTCTGTTCTCCGCAGCAGAAAAATGTTCAGCAGCTCAACAGGGCCGGACAGTCTAATGAAATTCTTTCCTGCAGGTCTGGGATAGCTCTGTTTAACCTTTCCTCTGCCTGTCCCCTGCCAACAGAAAGCTCTGTGCCAGCAGTTCAGGAAGGAGGTTCATATCCGGAATCTTCCATCGCTCTTTAAAAAGCCGAAGCCAGACAAGGATATAGTGAACAGTGAACCTCTGGGCCTGGCAGCTCTCTTCTCTCCCGAGAATGATGCCCTGTAGGAACACAAAGCGATTCAAGACTTCACACTGACTGAAGACGGAGTTGTGCGTACGGAGCACCGTCTCTCTTAAACATCCTCCAGCTGGGGCAGTGTGGCGCTACCTAACGTATCTGTCAACACTCGTGTTGCTTCAGTAGGTCGTCTTTTCTTGTAACCTACATCGTGCCACGCCGCCGTTCATGCCTTATAACTGCTAGTCATTTGTACAGTCAAGTATCGCAAAGTAGAGGACTTTTTTTTTTTTTTTTTAAGTTCCTTTTGCACATAAATGAAAGATTTGTAGAAGCTACAGAAATCTGTAGGCATTATTTTAAAATGAAGTTCTTAATTAATATTTAACCATTAATATTTGCATGGCTGCAGAAGCTGTAAAGAGCCACAAGAGTACTTTTATTTAAGACTTGTCTGCATTCTTATTTTACTTTGGGCTTTTTCATTTTTAGTTGCTGTGTTTTTCCATTTCCCAACATCAGGACACAAGAGGAACTATTAAGTGTAGCCACTTGCAGTAAATCATATCCAAGTAAGCAAAGCAAGTAAAGCAGATCGGCGTGCAGTTAGCCTGTTGGGGTACGATGAGGGAAAGGATGCATTTGTGTTATGGCACGTGGACAGGTGGACTTTTTTTTTTTTTTCTTTACAAAAAAATTAAAGAATACATTTTGAGGTTAGTGTTGGCAGATATGTTGGTACCCATGCTGCTGTTGCATCCCACGTCGAAAAGAAAGAACCGATGGGGAAATACTCTGTTCACTTTTTGTTTGGTGTTGTTTTTTTGTTTTGTTTTTCCTTTGACTGGACCAGCTTGAATTAATTTTCTGATTCTGAAGGATGTGCTGATGGTACCTCGAGTGTGATGTTCCTTATAATGGGGCAAAGTTCATATATATATATATATATATATATATATATATATATATATATAAAAAAATTGTTAATTTAATGCAGAGCACATATCATACTACAAATGATACAACCGCAGTCTGTGCCAAAACACTCATTGTAAATTTGTGAGCAGACAGTTGTCTGACAAATCTAATTACATGTAACTTAAGGAGTATTTAACAGTGGACTCAACTAATGTGTAGCTTAATCCAAGTGTTCCTGTTGTGTAAAGGTGAACCAGCACTACATTCCTTTATTGTCCAAGGAATTGTTTTTCAGGATAATTTCTTGGATGAGTTTTGCTCTTATGGAGCCATCAAAGCAGTGTAGATTTATTTTTGTTTTTTGTTTTTTAAATTAAACTATCTTCAAATGCATGTAGACTTTTTCTACATCTTGAATGCTGTTGAACCTAAAGCGAGCTTAAGTACTTGCTTAGTTATCAAAACTGTTTTCCTTTTATCATCAAACTGTTTTCCCTGTCTTTGTGCTGATTGTTCACATGTGGTTATTTTTAAAATGTGTTCAACACTAAAATGTAATGTACAAAGGAGAAAATAGGCTTTTTAAAAGTGTAGTGTGGTTTATATTTTTGTTTTTGAATAAATAAAAAAAAAAAAACCCCAGTATCTTCATTTTTTTTTTTCTGTATTTATAGTACATAAGATTGTTTTAATTTAATCAATTTTTATTTCTCAATTACAACATGTTCACATATTTTTCTATAAATTAATTTCCAGATGCAGCATCTAAAACATTAAAATGACCTTAATGGGGATGTTGCTTTGAAAACTGAAACTAAATCTTGAAAGGGGGAAAAAAATACTTGAAAGATGGGGAGTGTTTTCAGACTCCCATGTTCTTTGTGCTTGGACTTAAAATCTATCAATAGATCTTTAATTTTTTTTTTTATTAAATCTCCTGTTCAAATCTAGTATCTAGTAGTAAAGCAGTAAACTGAGGTGAACAAATACTGCAAATATTTTAATCACGTGGATATTGAACATAACTTGACCCATTAGACCTTCATTTATGTCTGTTATGCATATTAAACTACAATATACGATTAACTGTTGCTTTTAAGGTGTGTAAGATTTTTACAAGCAGGGTGATATGCTCACGCTGTAGTCTAATTCTCCAAAAACACAAGGAGAGAGAGAGACTGTAAACACAAATCACATTATATTGCCAAATCTGTACTTTTCAATTCTGCATCAAACTTTGGTTAGTTTAATTGCTTTTATAGTCCTTCAAAACTGCCTAAACATTCACATTTATCAGTCGCTATATTAATCTTGTTGGTGCATGTATTATGGAGAAATATTCCATTCGGGAGAAATTTCGTAATCACATTTAGACAAATCCCCCTGGCCTCAGCAGCTTAAGGAAAGGCAGTTCACGCTCAGACCGGTAGGGGCGGTAAAGCAGCACTTGCTATGTACCAGCTGCCGTAAAAAAAAAAAAAAAAAATAACTCATTGAGGAGGAAAGAAGAAGAGCAGTAAAGAATCGATGGCAGCCGTCCCATTGCGTTTTGTGGTTTCTACCGTTTTGATGAGGTTTGTTAGGAATGAACAAATAAGCGTACTTGGGCTTAATATGTCAGGAGTGCAGGCCTTTGTGCCACCAAGAGTTTAATGTCGCGCAAATAAAAAAAACTTCCCAAACTTGTCACGAGACCGTCGTTAAACAGTTTTTTAAAAAGTTTGTTTACATTTATTTCATTAATTCACATACTTCCACTCCTATAAATTTCATAGCGAATTTTTAAGACACTTCTTTTTCTTTTACAACTACAGAATAGCATTTTGCGTACAATAAAATGTCTACATAAAACGGTTTAGTCAGAGTTACCTCTGACTAAACCAGCTACAACACCAAAATACAGCTTACGTGTTAGCGCATCACTAATAGTGATGCTAAAATATGATCATGCACTCTTAAAAGAGCTGCTTCCGCTGCTGCTTGACTATTTTTAACTACTTTTAAAGTCTTATGGCAAAATTTGACAATGAGTGGTAGGATGTCTATGGAAGAAATATAGTATCATCAGAATCCAACTATTTTTAGACATTGAATTTATAACACTGAATTTTTATCCTCCAAATTTCCCTGCAAAAACAGTTTCCTTGTAAAACTCCACAGCAGAAACGTATCTTAAGGTCAGTACACCTTTGGCAACAGTGCAGTTTTTCTTTCGTACTTTTTATGTCCATCTTCATTCTTGGTGACAGATTTCGTCTTGTTCAGTTGCTCTTTGCTGAAGAGGTTGTGTTGCTCTGTTTTCCTCCCCAGAGGCATTTTGCTGGATTCAAGCAGAGCGGCACACTTGCCAGGTCAAAGTTTTCACTTTTCTTCTCCGTGAATTTCACCGTCCGCTTTGGACCGTTAGGGTGCCTGAATATGCGTCATCTGCTTGTTTTCTGTAGACCAACAGAAGCGTGTGAGGTGTATCGATTCATGGCGCCATCTATAAACGGCATTTCCCCAACACCTTTTGCATTCATGCAGCCCAGGATCATCACACTGCCACCTCTGTGCTTTGTTGTCTGGATTATGCATTCACTGTGGTAGTGCTGGCCAGGTTAAATCCAATCATGCTCGACCCTGTATGAGTGCAACCAATTAATCTTGGTGTCATCTGCCTAAGGAATGCACTCCCAGTATAGAACAGGCTTCTTTTCATTTTCACATTCTTTAGTAAAAGTTTTATCTGGAAGTTTTGTTTTTTTTTAACGGACAAAAGGTCAGTCTTATGCATTGTCCTTCCCACTGTCTGAGCTATGTCAAGTCTTGCCCGTCTGTTTTTCAGAGCTAGACAGTGCAAGTAACACATTTCCATGGCATCATTACAGGATCTGTGATTAATGCTACGCTTCATTTTCTGCTTCCTCATTACTGCTGAAAATGTGGTAGAGCTGAATTTTAGTTGGTCGCAGATCTCCCTGTATCCTTCTGTAGCACTGGGGTTTATTTAAATTCTCATATTTGTTTTCTTTCAGTTGTATTTCAGGGATTAGGACATTTCTTCCATTTATTTGTTTTTTATAGTTCATAATTAACTACTGTTATTGGCAGCTTAAACAGAATGCATTTATTGAGACAGTTTTGAATTGTTTAGCATTGAAGGCATGTATTTTATTTCTATTTATAATATATGCACATTTTTAATTTAATACCAGCAACACATTTAAATGTAAAAAACTGGCATGTCCACCAGTGCTGCATCACCCTTTCTGCTCTTTTAACTGCTTAAAGTTTGATTCTTTTTGGCCAATTCAATGGGTCACGGGCCATCAGCCTCCATCCTTGAAAAACACATAACGTAGATGGCGGCATATGTTGCTGTAAAAGCTCTGTACATCGTTAGCAATAATGGTGCCTTCACAGATGTGCAAGTTAAATGTGCCATGTTCACTAAAGCCTCTCCATACCCAAGGCTGTTGACAAGCCAGATGGTCCCTCTCCTTTAGTCCCTCTCCTTTATTCTCATCGATGTTTTGTCCATGATTTTTAAAAACAAAAAAGTTTGACTGGATAAACCACATGAAAGACTTCCTCTTTGTGTCTGTCGATCTTAAATGAACTCTATATTATGTTTATATTATGTTTTCTGTCATCAGATGATGATGAAACTTTTAACTTGCATTTGTTGTAGGGACAAAGTGCAATCAATGAGAAGGTAAATACAGTTTTTCAAAAGTGTTCTTGTACCCATTCAGCGATTTCCACTACAGAATTATATCTGTTTTCTGATGCAGGGCCTTCTGAGTACCCAGAGATCACAGCTATTTAATACTGGTTTTAGGCCTTGTCCTTATGCATAGAGTTCTCTCTACAGTCTGTGAGTTCTTTAATTTTTTAATGGTTTAACATGGCGTGTATCAGGGGAATATAAACATTTCTTTATCTTGTCTTTTTCATGTGTGGCCCTTAATCACATGCCAAATAACGAAGCAAGGAAACAAAAGGAAAAAAAAGGCCACACTTTTAAAATGCTAATGTGTCTCTTCAGATGATTGCCATTTATGTTTATAACTGTCACTCATATCATGCTGCTATGTCATAGTATGCATTAATTGGTCATTTTATTAGGTACAGCACACTAGTACTGCATTGCTTTAAGAGCTGTCTTAATTCTTTGCATAGATTCAACGAGGTGCTGGAAAATTTGCTCTGAGATTTTCATCCATATTGGCACGATAGCATCACTCAGTCGCTGCAGATGTGCTGTCTGTAAATCCATGATGTGGCTTGAGCTCTGGTGACTGTGGACATGATTTGAGTACAGTGAAGTCATTCCCATGTTCAAAAGAAAATAGTTTGAGATTATTTAAGCATTGCGAAATGCTGCAAGTAGCTATCAGAAGATGGGTAACGCTGTGGTCATGGGATGGACATGGTCAGCATCTGTTTCAGATTTCAGGATGTTGTGTGTTCAGAGATGCTTCTCTGCATACCTTGGTTATAACGAGTGGTTATTTGAGTTATTGTGTCCTAATTATAAGCTTGAAGCAGTCTGGCCATTCTCCTGACCTCTGGCATCAACAAGGTATTTTCACACAGAGAACTGCTGCTCCCTGAATATTTTCTTTTTTCTTTTTTTTTTCTTTTTTGGACCATTCTCTATAAACCCTAGGAGTGGTTGTGTGGGAAAATCCCAGCAGATCAGCAGTTTCTGAAACACTCAGACCCGTCTGGCACCAACAACCATCTTAAGTAAAGAATCACTCAAATCACTTTTCTGATAGTCCGTTTGATTTCAACAGGTTGTCTTGATCATGATGTTTACATGCCTAAATGCACTGAGTTGTTAGATAGATATTTGCCTTAACAAGCAATTGAACCTAACAAAGTGGACAGTGCATGTACGAATGAATAAAATGTGAGTAAGCGCACTATTTACTTGCCTGTGGGACGCTATCTGAGAACCGTAGATGTGGGAATTCTTTGCAAGTTTAAATTGAGTAATAAATTTGATTTTTAAAAATTTCTGAGTACTCTTTCATGGGACGGTAAACCCCTCCACATGTTTACTTCTGAAAATCGTCAGCCTCTCTGGCATGTTAATTTTTCACCCAGTCGTGTTACTGTTTAACCTGATTAGCTGTGATATGTTCCAGCCGGTGGTTATTTTTAAACATTACACAACCTTGTTCTATCTAAACAAATATGTTGCCGGCATCAAATACATTTTTTTATTCCCTGTTTTTTGCTCTCACCTTCAAATGTTATCTTTTATGCTATTTACAATTAGAGTATTTAAATGCTCTGAAAATAACTGCATTCTGCTTCATTTACATTTTACACAACGTCCTAACTTTAGATGTTTGCCTTTGATTTCTTTCTGGAGACTAATTGCTGAAGTATTTTCAAGTTTTAAAAGCTTTTTAAAGCTCAGCTGCAAAACATTTTCTCCTTCAAAAGGAGGAGAAGAGATTCATTAAATGATAGATTGCGTTTTGAGTGAACCTTAATACAATATTTGTGACCATTGAAAGAGTTATTAGCTGTGCCAGTGTAGAGCTGACAGGAATAAGAGGTTGGTTGTTCAAGAGGAAAATCACTCTGCAGTCATTTTGTTAAGCAATTCGTCATTTAAATCATTTATTTGACAAGAAAAGATGCCAAACGTTACCTGGTTTTGTGTTTTTGGTTGTCAGGATTTTCCATGTTTTGTTCCTTTTACCATTTTACCATCTTTGGATATTTTATCAAGAAAACCCATTTATTGATTAACAGGGAGGTAATCGGCAGATAAACTGGAAGTAGGAACACTGGTTAGTTGCAGTACTACTGCAGTTATTTATCTTTTTCATATTGGCCTTGAAAAGATCATTTGCTTCTGTGAAATAAACTGAGCACCCACCTTCAGTATGCTATTTTCCCACCCACACTACACACTGTCTCAACATTTTGGATTACCACAGCCTTGTGGGAAGTTCGCAGTGCAACAAAATATTTTTTTTTTCACATTTTGGTATTAATTTGGTAGTATCTTTAAATGCAACTCACAAACTTTGTAGTTTATGTCCATTAATGTGTGTGTGTGATAATACTGGGAAACGAAACAAAAGAAAATAATTTATTGTGTGTTTTTGTCACAGCTGGCAGTTGATGAATTGTGTAGAAATATTCGGTTTTAAAACACATAGAAGCGTTTCCATAAACATGAACATGCTGCTGCCAGGCTTCGGGTCGGGCAAGGTGTGCTTTGCATTATTTTGCAGTCTTTCTATCAGATATTGCATTTAACATGGTAACCCTGCAGCCCCTTTAAAGTTGCAGTATGTCTTATGCCGGACTGTCATGCTTGTACCCTTTCTAACACAGACTTCAAAGTTTTGAGGATGGATTTACAGCAATGCTCTTTGATATCCCCATTTCAAGGAATTCTCTCTGCCCGGGTGAGGCTGCCTTTTAATAACCTTGTTGTGTAAATGTTTTAGTACAGTCGCGTCAGATATGCGACCCAGAGGCTAGAAACTGGTTAAGTTTGGCCCACTGCATAGCTTTGTAAATTGTAAAAACTTTGTGCAGTGAAGTCATTACCTACTTCAATTTTTCAATAAAAAACACTTTTATTCATTTTGTATTGCCAGTTTTACTACATAGAAGTAAACCTATATGGAAAGTATTAGTAAAGACATAAAATAATGTTGTTGTTTAGGTATAAAAGCTCCAAATGTCAATAGTTCTTTTTAAAACTTTTTTTAAAAATTTATTTATTTATTTATTTAGTTTGACATTTTTAGTATTTACTTGTTTAAACAAATAGGAAAAAACATTGGAATGCTGTTTTTTTTAATGCAATTATTTTACTGGTTGGGCTCACTTGCAATCACACTGGGCTCTATGTGGCCTCAGAGTTTGACGATTTGTGTTTCGTAGTTTTTGAAACCAGTAGCTGACCCTGCAGTATTTAAAGTAAAATCGCTTACCACACCAGTAAAATGTTACACAAGAGACCTTCATTCAGCTTGGTTACGTATATATCCTTGATTTACCTAGGTAAATGTTATTAGAGAGACCTGGCAAAGAGGGCAGGAGGAACATATAACAATATAACAAAGAAAAAAATGGCGAACACTAACATCTTTAAACATACACAATAACAGATCATTGTAAGAGCAACATCAATATTAGTTACACTGACCCAGAAAACAGTTTACTTGGTCCTTTAAAATGGATTTTAACTCCCTCAGTTCTGATTGTTTCAGCTCCTTTTGTAGATTATTCCAGGATAAAAGGACAGTGTATTTAAAAGCCTTTTTTTCCCCTAATTATATTCTGGCTCAAATTTATTGCAAGGGCATAGCCTGTAATGGTTGTGGTTTTTACACATATACACACACAAATAGGGGCACTGGTTGTATAACTAGCCCAAGCAGAGACTTATTTACAAAAACCAGCAGTGATGTCCATGATTTTCAAGCTAATAATAAAGCATAAAGAACAATGGTACTGGTCATAAAGAGCACATCACCATAATCACAAAAATAAAACGTTGCGGAAATCAAGTGTTTCCACACCAGGAGCAAGAAATAAAATTTATTCCTAAAAAGAAACTTGATTATATTTCAGCTTGGTCACAAGCTTTTCAGTTTGGGTTTTAAAAGACAATTTTTGATCTGTAATGATGCCTAAATACTTGCCTAAATTGTGACCATTTCAATTTTCCCCCTTGAGTAGTTTTGATTTTAGGCAAATTTGTTAACTCTTTGCTATTTGAAAACATCACCACCTTGGATTTGCCTTCATTTAACAAGCATCTGAAATTTGAGGGCTTATATGACTCAAGGAGTCATATAAGCCAAGGAGTCATATAAGAGCTCAAAGATAACTGTGTCATCTGCATAAAAAGAAAATGCAACATTTTATAAATTTTCACTAATGTTAATTGCATCGAGAAAGAGAGGAGTGGTGCTAATATAGAGCCCTGGGGAACTCCACTGGATACTGGGAGAAAAGAAGAAGAAATGCAGTAAAGGGGCCGCACTATGTTCTAGCTGACAAGTAATGTAAAAGCCAACTTAAGCATTTGCAGACACGCCAATGTTGGGTTGTCAATTTAGGTGTCATGATCAATTGTGTCAAAACAGATCATGAAAAAGAACAGCACAATGTTTTTTGCAGTCCATTGCACCATTACACATTCACCACACTAACAACAGCTGTTATTTTGCTGTGCTGCTTTCTAAAACTTGACTAATGTTGGAAAAAAGTAGAATTTTTGTAAAAAAAAATATTTTAGTTGTTCATTGATAAGTCTTTGGAAAACCTTTGCTAAAACACCTTTGCTAAAATTTAAATATTGGCCTGTAACTGATGGGTAATTTCCTTCTAATAAAAGGAGAACATAGGCAGATTTCCATATGACAGAGATCTCATTGTTTGAAGGGAGAATATTAAAAATAGAAGTTAGTAGTTCTAATATAAAATCTCTAGTCAGCTTGTGAAAATAAGGATCAAGTTGATCCAGACCTGCAGATTCAAGGGGAGAGGTCTGAGGAGAAACACCCGTGAGAGATTTTGGGCTTACCCACATGATCAAAACACAAAATGAGTGAATAACTTTAGGAAGAATGGGGTTTTATCCCTTTTATTGGCGTTTCTGTTATGTTTTTTCCTTGTCACCCTTCATATATTCAAGTAATCACTGATACTTTGTCTTTATAACAGTGACATTGTTGTTTTAAATTATAAATATGCCACGTAAATTCATTGTATTTTTTTTTTTAGTCTGTAGTAGCTTGTGTTTCTCGGTAGCTCAGCAACGTGGTTGCCGCGCAACACCGAATCTACTGTTCTGAGTGGCGCGTGTCTCTTTTACGTTCAGTTAATCAGCAGATTGGACGCAGGTGTGCGTTTACCTAGCAAGTTTTAACCCGGCATATAACGCGAATTTAGACACTCAGAGCCGAGACTGTCTTTTATAAACTTTGGAGCCACTTGTTTTGATTCAGGATGTTTGCCTGGTTTTGTGTTTTTGTTTGTGCTTCGGCCGCCGGACAAACCATGACCGGGGAACCCCGAAGTGTTCCGGTTAACGACACCAGGGTTTTGACGGCAGCTCGTTTTGCTGTGGCTGAATTCAACAAAGTCAACGCAGGAGAGACGTTCGCTTATAAAACTGTGGCGATAACATCGGCTAAAATTCAGGTAAAACTTCATCAGAAGTCACAACCCAATTTTCAGTTAAAAGATACGAATAAGTGCTGATGTTTTTTGCAGGTAGTTGCGGGAATAAAGTACATTCTGGACATGCTGCTGGGGCAGACTGTGTGCAGCAGAAGCCACGCTGCTGCGGACAGCGAGCCATGTGCTTTCCAGTCTAGACGCAAGGCAAGTTCAAGAACTGGGTGGTGCATAACACGACGAGGGGGTAAATGCATCATAATCCCACTAAAAGCACCCCCCCTCCCCCTTTTTTTTCTTTTTCTTCTTCTTCTTCAAATGGGCATAGTAGTTAAATGTACTAATTTGCCATTTGTTTCAGGAGTACCAGTGCCACTTCGTCGTTGTAGAAGTCCCCTGGGAGAAATCACGTGTTCTCTCTAAAAATGAGTGCCACCAAAATAAAAGCTAATACACTCATACTGTTACTTTTGGTGTTTCCAAGTAAAGAGTTGTCAGTGAGCGTTGTTTTAGTCTGGTCATCTCAACTTTCAGAAAGAGTGCCAGTTGGCGTACTGTGCCCACTATAAATTTATAATAGCATGATCATAAACCATGATTTCATTGGCTCTCATTTATGCCACTTGTTCCAACACCGAGATGAATAAGTTCAGTGACCTGCGGTCCCTCGGCATTGTATGGGGTAAAAAAAAAAGGCATAATTATTCCAGTGAGTGACCGGGGCAGCTTTACTGTGCCTCATCTCTCAGTGTGTGTCCTGGCAGCTGTAAGGACCTAGTTGCGTGTCAGGCTTGGTCAGACACATGGCTGCTAAACTGAGACAAGGCTACACCTCGACATACAACCACGGTCTCCAGAAGGGCTCTGTATGGAGGATTACAGGCATTTTTTCAGATTACTGCTCAGCAAGACCGAACTGTCTGCCACTCTGACCCCCTTTTTTTTTTTTTTTTTTTCTCCTAAATGTGGGGGATAAATAAACAGATCACCATGTGTGAGAGTAAATACAGGCAAGCAACAAGGGGGCTGGTAGGGGGATTATCAAATTATGGTATGAAAATGTGTCGTTTGGGGCAGCAGTGGTGTGCTAGTGTGTATAAATATATCCATATTTCTGCTGCATTTTGCTCAAGATGAAATTTGGATAGAATGTGTCTGCAAAGTCAGAATATGAGATATTCCTGAGTGGCGTGGGGACCAATGAGACTGCATCTGTTTGGCTTTGATTACAGTAAAGAGCCGCACGGATAAGCTGTTCACACACCCTCTCACCCAGCTCATAATGTCTCTAATCATGGATGTCTTAATCAAACTGAGCAAAACATAAAGAATTGGCTGGCACTGTGTATTAGGTAGCAGGGGTTAGGAATGTGGGGGAAGGGGGGATGCTCCTTAATTTGGGATGACTAACACTGAAGCTGTAGTGCCAGGAGTATGCCCTGTCCATCTGCCATCCCACTCACCCGCCCACTGACACACTAACAGGTGCGTGCACGCAGATACATGCGTAGTTTCCATGCACGCGCTCACATACTCCACCCGCACTCTGGCCCTACCCCTGTCCTCACTTAGCCTGTTCAGCAGATGGTGAGGGGTAAGGCTTGTAGGCCCCCCTCCCAACTCCAAGCCACCAGCCCATCACCCCTTATTTTTTTCCCCCCCTGCGAAAACCACCCCACCCGTCTTTGTGCAGTTGCAGAGCCTGAGTGCTGAAAGGCGAGCCTCAGCTTGTCCCCCCCCCCCCCCCCCCCAACAAATCCTTGGCTGGCTGCCATTGGCGGGACTCAGTCAGGTGTCCTAATGCTTCAGTTAGGGGAGGAAACGCTGGTTAATCTGCCCATCGCGTGCCACCGGCCATGGCCTGGCCTCTTTGTGTCTGGCACCCCTCTGATCAGTCCCTCCACCCCTTCATCTGTCTTTCCCCCTTCTCTTCCAACCCAGTTTCTCTACCAGAAGACGGTATCATCCTTTCTTAAAGATTTACCACTCTGTCTTTCAAGATGTGACCACATTCTCTATAAAATACAGTTGGTGCGCTTGTCCGCCATCCCCTCTGATGAATGAGACCTTTTTGTTGTTGGGATCTGTCGCTACACTTTAAAAAAACAAAAACAAAAATCACACAAAACTGCTGACTCATCTTAGGCCTCCGGTATACCTGTGTGTGAACCTTACAGGATAAATTATTATATAGTTCTTATTATAACTTCTTATACTTCTCATTTGGAGTAATGCGAATAATCAGGCTTTTCAGTGCATGCCATGAGTTAAGAGCCTTCCTGCCATTATTACATTGTACATATTCCTCTTGAAAATGCAGCTGAATCATGCTCACTGACCTCATTCCCTTATTTTATTGCAATTTCTTGCACATAATTGCAAAATAATATAAGATAATTACATCAAAATTGCTTCTAAATGACTACATAAAGTGGTCTGTGACAGACCGATTAATACATCAATACAGGCCTGCTGCATGAATGAATGGGAGTCCACAAGTATAAGTGATTCCTTTCTGTTGTGGCTTTATCCTCTTTTCTTATTTCAGATTTTCATATTTGCTCTTCCTTGTGTGATCCCAGGGGTTTTCACCTGTCTCGTAATACTAAATGCAGCATCCCCCCTTCTTTGCTCCTGGAAGGTGCACTGCTCTGATTAGGATGAATGATGCTTAGATGCTGTTTGGTGGAGGTTGATACGGTGTGATTGCGTAACCAGAGAGAAGTCGTTACCATTCGACCTCTGCTGACCTCCTTTTTGATTGACCCTTTGGGTTGGTCACCGCTTCCGAGCAAAAGGCAGGAGTATAAGGTCAGAGTTCAAAGTATCGTCAGCTGTGCTGCCATGGAAACAGCAGCATTTGCCCTTCTGATGGTCAGTTTGAATTCAAGGACAATGGTTTGTTTAAAACTGAGTTTTGTTTTCAAAAGTGCATGGTTTATGTAACAAGAAATAATCTTAAGACATTAACTCTGTAGACTGAAAATATTGAAAAGCAGATGTACGTCATGGTTCCTAGTGGTGCCTTCTGGGTTGTTTTGAGGATAATGTGGCTGTAAATCATTCTGAACTGGTTTTAACTGCTTTTTTTTCTGTTTTACTTGGTTGTTGGATTTCCATTATTTGTGCAGAAAGGCATAGATTCCCCTCGTCAGTGTTGTGACCAAAGCTCTGAGTCCGCCATTGTGGTCAATCGAAACACACCCGTGGTTTGTTTTTCCACTTCCTGTTTGTGACCAGTGAGCAGGGTTTCCTTGCAATCAGTGCTGCAGCAGGGGGGGGGGAAGAAAAAATCAATACTTTGAATGTAATGTGTGGCCAATGGAATAAGAGAATGATTTATGTAGGGATGGCTACTCCCTGAATCAGATGGGACTTGTGTGGCCAGATGAATGAAGGAAAGGAGGGGTGCTGGTACAGCGACCCAGAAAAAGAACTATAAAAGGTTAAAAAAAGTGTTTTTTGCTGCTCTTGATCGTGGCACCGCTCCTCTTTTTTTGCTGTCCCTCTTCTCTCTTTTCACCTCTCCAACATACAATGCTCTCTGACTGTCCCGCCTAATCCTAGCACTGTAGTATTATGAGACTAAAAACCAACAGGATACGCACACACACACGCCATACACACCAGGAGTTTAGCAGGTTGTAGACCACCAGCCAGAAACAGCATATGTCCCTCTCCCCTCCAGATTAACGAGAGCATGCATGTTAGTATTACGATACAGTGAGAAAGGAGGGGATAGGGGCAAGGAGTAGAGAGGGGTGGGAGATGAAAGGTAGTGGGAGAGTGTAGGAGCCTGGCAGACAGACCGAGATTCAGAGGGAAACACGAGGTGAGAAGCGCGAGAACAAGTGTGCGAGGGAAGGAGGGAGAGAGCAAGTCTTGGAAAGAGACAGAAAGATGGAAGTGTGGAGGCGGGAAAGAGTGAGAGATGCGAGGACATAACAACCATAGAGAAATGTGTGTGTATGTGTTTGCTTTATTGCGGTGGCCCCACCTACCCCTCCATCCTGTTAAGGAGGCACAGTCCGAAGGAGGAGGGGTAGGATGGTAGGATCCCCTCCCTCAGCCACCAACACACACACACTCTCTCTCTGGCTCATACACACACTCTGCTCCGTGAGGGAGCAGTCGCTGAAGAGCTCTGGATAGACATGCGAGGTTCTGCAGGTGTCCCACCCTTCTCTCCTGACATGGATGCTATAGGAGGTACTGTTTGATTATTTTTATTTTCCCTTTCTGCCTTGTGAGCAAATTCTTTTTAAATTTTCTTTGGGTTTCCTCTTTCTCCCTCTCCGTTTGAAGATTTCCCCCTCTTCATGTTTCAGAGTAATCCGTGAGCCTCTGCTGTTTGTGTGAGATTGCATGTGCGTTTGCGTGAGGCTGAATGTGTGCTTGTAGGGTTGTTTACAAGCGGCACTGTAGCCGCAGGTCTGACAAGTTTAGCAGAGTGAATTCTCTCCATGTGTTTGAGCTCGATTTTATTTTATTATCCTGTAATGCGTTCTTCAAAACAAATTTTATAGGGGTCATGGCTTTGGCTGCTTGTTGCATTATTTATTTTTGCATTTTATTATTTTTATTGGCACTCAATTCTTAAGGGTGGAGGTAGACAAAGCGCATTATGTATGCCCTGTGTACACCCTCTATATGTGTATTCATTATGTTTAAGTACAGGCTTTCAGTCAAATCAAGTCTAGTAGATATACTTGTCTTTAAAGCAATAGGAATTTTTTTCATTTTTTTCATTTTTTTGGGGGGGGGGTTGTGATAGTGACCGTGGAGACTGCCAAAGAGTTGGAGATGAACATGGTGAATTTTGGGGATTTTCTTTAGTTAGCTAATGATTTTGATATTGCACAGTATTCATTTTGAAGTATCCTAATTAAGAACAACAGTTTCAAATAGGTGATGCTGCATATTGGTTTGATTCATCATAAAAAGTTTAAGTGTAGTATAAAGACATATTGGTTAAAATCCTAATAGATCTTTAACCAATAAGTCAACTGTTTCACTCTACAAAAGCTCATTTATATGCTTTTTCTTAGAGAGAAATAACAGTAATGGGTATTAAACAGCTAGCAATCCTCGTGTAGAGGGTGTGTATGAGAGGGAGAGCACATGTCTTGCATGTAGCGTGGTTTACTGGCAAACATCCAATACACCCCTCCTCGGTTCATGCTGGAGATCGAGCTACATTTAATTATTACATTCATATTATACACTAATGAAAATGTTCACTTGGACAGTTTCTTTGTTTCTAACAGAATCTTGAATCCTAAATTTACACATAATCAAATACTGATTTTTCTATTATATTAGATACGATAAAGTACTCATGTTCTTTCACTGAGGTTTATTTAAGTTGAGAATTAATGAACTGAACACATTTTGCTCACTTTTGTTGCTTTCCTGCACACAGTTTTGGCCGCACCTTCAGTGAATGACCATACAGGGTTTGTTTTTTTTTAACAGAGCAGCCATACTGATATGTACTTTCAGTGGTTTCCAAAATTTGTCCAGGTGAGGTCATTATATCTCTGTTGCATATCAAATTGGTGACCATTTGTTCAAACAGACTTGACAAATAACCTCCATATACATCCTGCAAATGTGTTCCTTCCACATATCTCCCCCTCATCCCTTTCTTCTGCTCATCTTAAGGTTAAAGCAGCATTTGCTTCCCCCCTTCTTTTAAGGCTTGTATTGACCTGTTAATAGTATTATCCACAGAGCGTGTGGCAGGGCCAGGGTCACATCCCTGTAGGGTTTGGATGGTCAGCCCTCTGGCCGCAGTTTGGAGACCGAGTGGCCAATAGGACCCGAGCTGTGGTCATCGTTCAATCTAGCTCTTTTCAAAGAAGAGGTCACATGAGTCAAAGGGTAATAAGTTTAACCCCTCAAGGGGTAAGAAGTCAGAGGTCACAAACAAGGCTATAGGGAGAAGGTTTGCATCATCAATCAGCGGCACTCCTGGTTATATCTGTGCATATCGATGACATGCTCGTTGCTGCCAATCTCATCTGCATGGCTTGCTAAGCACAAAGGGCAGCCGTTATGATCGTATTAACGTGAATGAAAAAACAGCACTATTGTGAAGAGTTTGAGTAGTGTCCGTTTTTTTAGTTCTGTTCTAGTTTACACAATATTGTCCTCATTAAGCTCAGAGGTAATTTTCTTTTTTTTTGTGATTGTTTAGAATTGCCCTTTACCTTTAGAAATAATAGCACTGCTTGATTAGTTTACCCCAAACATGCCCGTAAAGAAGAAAATATATTGTCTTTTCAGGGATCAGGTGTTGTGATATGTCGTTGTTAATACCTTTAATGTTTATTTGTGCCTAAAGTCACAATATTTCAATAGATTATGCTTTTCTTAATATTCACAAATTTAAACCAATAATGCACCAGTTTCAGCAAAATGTGACTGGTTATGGCCATGTGAATATTTTCATCTGTTTTTCTTGTTGGGGAAGGAAAGTATGATCGGACGCTTTCATGTGAATGATCATAGGTTTATTTGTAGGGGTGTGGCCTTTTCTGTGCATTTCCACAGTTTCCCTGTCAGTGTGCGTAATACGCAGTGTGAACAGCCTCACTTGTCAAGTCTTCAGTGTTCAAAGAGGATGTTGTGTGTTAAAAAAATGTCCCTATGTGTTACTGTGGCAGTTTCTTAAATTTTGCTGTAGATGAGCACGTATATCCCTCCTTGTATATCTGAAATGGTGCTGTGCTGATGTTTCAGCATCTCCCAGAGGTCTCTTCTCCCTGGCTGATGTTAGCGATGTGTCAGCATTAAGCTAGGCCTGCCTGCTAGGCTGCTGGGGCCGTGGTGGCGACCAGCCCAGCCTGGCCAAAAGCCAGACCAGACATGTCTTGGCACCAGACAACAGAGACGTGACAGGATCAAGGATTGGCAGAAATATGCTTTTACAGTATGCGGTGTTGTTGACCTGTAGATCAACAAAATATGACAGTATATATGCTGGACACATTTCATAAGAGTTTCATAAGATTAAAGATATTCTTCTCCATGTTTTTTTTCTTTCAGTGGTGTACCACGATGAATCAGGGTGCAGTGGATGACAGAGAACGTGCGACAAAGATCCAAAGTCGGACGCCAACCTAAGACATGGTAGTTATGCAGTAGGTCCCTCTTCTAAATTAGCCACTATAGCAGGCCTGACGCATATGACTGGCCTGAGATACATATGTGCCATGAGCACACTATTGTAAGTGTGCATGGCATTAAGTGTTTGAATAAGAGAGATGTACATGTTGCTCAGTCAGCTATTGCACAGACAGAGACCATCAATCACAAATGCACAGTGAGCTGCATTGCTTTTTTTTGCTGGTCCCTCAAGTCCTCTCTCTCTGGGTTGGAATTACACAGCACTTTACCTGCAACACTGCATTTTTCTGGACATTGTCTGAACCCTGCACCATAACTCATGCAACACATTTGTGCAGTGCCATGTCTTGTTAAACCAGCGGCTCTAAAAACTGTGGGGCACAAAGCCACTTCAGGTGGGATGCAGACAACCTGGTGAAAATATGAAGTGAAACTAAGTTGAATAATTCATGGGGAAACAAACAAGAGTTTTCTGATGCTGCTGTGTGACCTTTATTTAGGTAAAATTCATCTTGAATTCTTTTTGTATTGTATTGATAAAAAAAATAGTGTAGATCTCAGTTTTCTTTTTTCTTTTTTTCTTTTTTGCTTCTGAAATGGTACTTGCCAGAGAACGTTTGAAGTCCACTTTATATACTAAACAATTATATGGTGTAACTTTTGAAGCAGCCCAAGTTGGTAGACAGTTTCTTGTTTATAATGTGAATTTGTATTGAATATGAAAGTGAAGACAACAGTTTAGAGTGGTGTCCAAAGGCTCTTTCAGTAGCTCTGAAAAGAAAGTAAAAGATGGAGGAGACCTCTTGTCTCTGCTTTGTAACATCACCTCCTTGTAGGTACTGTAAGCTTTCTGAGTACAGCTTCTGGGGCGTTAACTATTGCTGTAGGCCTTTATTGGCCTCCGTGCAGTGCTGCTTTTTGTCTGCTTGAACATGGCATCAGCCTAAAAAGTGACTCAAATATGAGCTACCAATTATTTTTGCTCTTAGGTTTGACCAATATTATCAATATTAGCGTTCTTCTTCACAGTGAAACTAAAGGTGCCATCAAAAGAAGTGTCACTCAATGGTTTGCGCAACAGCCAGCTGTATTTGATAACTGAGTGTAAAGACCTTGGGTTTCGGATAAGATGAGGGAATGTAAACTGATGGTGCTATGCATTTTGCAGTATTGGTGAGGGCTTTGGAGGGTGCATGTGATAAGCAGCAGGTGGACTAGTTATTATTGTGATAAGAGCAGGAAATTGATCATGTGCTCAGGGTCTTATCTTGGAGTCATAGTTTGAGCAGCTGAAAGGTTCACGTCATATTTATCTCCTGAACTAGAACAGTAGCTGACTTACTCTCACAGAAAAAAACAACCACACACATGTACGTAAATGAAGTAAAAAATTACCTGCCTTCTTAAATGTGCTCATTCTATTGTGTTAGTAGAGAAGACATTTTATTAAGGAATTGAAACTGCCCAGCGTATAGTTAGAAGTGCGTTGAGTCTTTGTTTTTCTAAATGAATGAAGAAGAAACTTATTTGAAGTAAAACAGTAACAGGTTGTCAAGAAATGCTCTTTACAAAGGTCATGTATTACTGCTTGCTATGTTCTGATGTGGCCAATAAAACAGCCAATTACCGCCTGTGAAACATGAACTTAATTGAAATGTTTTTTCACAGATTTTATCGTCAGCATGGAAAACGGGCATTTAAAGAAATAGCAAAGTTCTTCTAGCTTCATTTGAAAATGGTGAAACTATAGGTTTGGGAAATTACCTGACCAGAAGCCCATAATTTAGAAGTTTATTAAATAAACTGATGATTAGGTACGACTGTTCTTCTTTTTGCTTTAGTTTTATTGTGCAGACTTGAAAGTATATATCCCCACTGAGAGAGAAGATGATATTCTTCATTAGAGATTCCTCCTTTTTTCTGGCTCGTTCTAAAACATGACTCAACATTTTTATTTACACGCAGTCAGGGAGTGCAGTGCTCAAGTTGACAGGAAAGTTTTATCATAAACATGTCTGGGATTGATATTAGACAATGAAAACGTATTTAATTATTCAAAATCAGTCACGAATAAGAGCTAATTACATTTCATTAATAGGAAACCTGCAGAGCAGGTGGTTGAAAACAGAAGGGTGATGCATTGATCAAGGTAAGAGATGGTTTGACTTAATATTCAGATTTTTTGTGAAACCATATTATGGGTAAGGAGAGAAGTTGATAAGGTGGTGCGATGTCATTCAGTGCCGATACAATCTGTGAAATCGAGGTGATGAACGGAGACCTTGAAATGACCAGAAGTCTATAACAGTAAGCTCTTTGGGGAAAAGGCCAGTCCTCCAATGGGCCTAAATCGAATCCCTGCGCATTTACATGAGACATAAATTCACATTTAAATGGCAGAAAATTGCTTGGGTGGCCGATACACTGGGGCATATGAAATTATAATTGTCGTCAGTTGTGTGTGTGTCTGTGGAGCAGGGGGTGATACAAGATTGAAGAGATGTGTGGAGGAATTATGCATCCAATAACGGAGATGGGATGTAAATATGGTGAGGACAGTCAGTCTGATGTGCCATCGGTCCATTTCATGTGAGACTGCAGTGCAGGGGCTAAATGGCAGCCAGGCTCATATTGAAGGGAACGACAGGCAAATTAAAACTGGTCTCCACAGTACTGTACACGAGCCTTTTTATCTGAAATTAAGTAACTAGTCTAGTAAACGTGCTTCACAGTAGATTGTTTTGTTATCTGTTTTATTTTTTAACTCATTTTATTTAATTTATTTATTTATTTTTGTCTGGTCTAAAACAGTGTATAAAAAATAACGTCATGGAATAGGGAAAAGCAGCAAATCATCCTAATGGAGAGAACTGTTGGTGATTTTTACTAAAAAGATTCATCAGAATAATTGCTGAATTTTCAGCTAATAGACTTGTGGAGGAATTGACCGATTGTTGCGGCTCTAAAATTGGTAATCCTGTTTTATAAAAGCACATAATTATTTCACAGCTAGCACTGGAAAAAAATATCTCAGGGCTGATCAATTGTGCATTTACATTTTTGTGCCATGATTCATGTTCTGCCTGTTTTATGATAGTTAACATTGCTATGTGGCTTGAGTAAAATGGCTGTGTAAGTAGATAAACCCACCCTCAAATTCAGTGTAGCTCGTGCTATTGCAGTTTGATCCCTTTTACTCTGCCAGACCTCGTTGTACGCACGCCTTATCCTACTATCCCTCTTACCCTCCCTCGCTCAGTGCAGTTTTTTTTTTCTTTCACCTCTACAGAAGAGCTCCTAACGGAAAGGCTGGAACAAATACTCATGTCACTTCAGTTCATGGAGATCCCAATTGTTTTTAGCCAATGTGCAACTGTAAGAGGTCTATGGGTTGTCTGTGTCACTCAGCATGGCTTCGTGTACACCAATGCCACATCGTTTCACACCGCTCACCATACTGCACATTTACTGACTCATGCTGTACATGTATAGCATTATTTCTGTCATTTTCCATCTGAATGTCACTACATGTCATTCAGTCCAAACTGGACCATCAACAATCAGTACAATATGGCTCACCAGGAGGCCCCTTACAGACCTGTTTCATAATTTGTGCTGCTGTGTCTATTGTATGTGCCTCCTTTGATAAATTTACCTCCAACTGATGCAATGCGTCAGTCTTTTTGTTGGAGGAGGACAATTGCTTGTACAGCTAAGGTCCAAGACCTTAATGAAGTACTAAAGCGCGCACACACTAGCTACAGGGCACAAAGGTTGGTTTCTGCTCTTAACATCAGATGACAGCTAATGGAGCAGACAACACTGTGAAAGGACGAGGACCAAAGTTCATCTCGTGATATTATTTTATTGTTCAGTGCTGTATGTGGAAGTCAGTAAAGCATAAAATTATTTTTGAAAAACTGTTAAACAGTCAGAGATTAACTGAAGCAAAGAGTAATTTGTGGTTGACACAATTGAACTGCATTTTATTTCCTTACTTTTTAAAATGTCCATTAAAAAAAAAAAGCTTTTAAAACAACTTTTATTTGTGAAGACTTTTGTGCAGCAGTCGTAAAACAGGACAGACTGTATTCAGGGGTCGCTGGTATCAGTTCAGAGCTACTATTTCATTGGGTTTTCCTTCTAATTCCACATCTCTGACTTTTCTGCTCTTTATTTTTAGCTGTAAACCCACAGCAGAGGTAGCAGGCACCCAAAAGCCCCAGGCTGCAGATAAAGGCAGGGAGGGAAATGCAACAGCAACATTATTTAACTTTAAGAGTGTAGACCTCTTGAAAGAATTTAATTTTTTTTTTATTGAATTCGTCAAAGACATCTGTTTTGCTTGTAATCCATAGTGCATATTCCTTACATGTTTTCTTTTGAAAACCAAATTAAGTGGATTACAAGCACTACTGTATGCAAAGCTTTTAACCTGAAGAGCCTTAAAACGTTTTTCTAAACTTCTGCTGGCAATGAGGCAAATTTTTTAATTTGTGGACTTTGATGTCAGATGATTAGAATGATCTTGTGTCCTTTCTTAATAGCAGCAATGCATGATTTTATGCTAAACTGTTGGGGGACAGGTTGGGGGGCCTCATGATGTTGGGACAGATGGCATTTAGCTCTAGCTGCGCCGAGCTCAGTGGGACCCGAAGCTTAAGAGGTTAGGCCTGTCAAAACCACTCTGTTCATTCACTGCCTAACAAAGTGTGGACTGTCAGCCTGTTCCGTTTAATAAACTTAAGATTTTTCTTTTGTCAACGCCCGAGCAACACTTTGCAACTCGATGACCTGAATATCCCAACTCAGACTCAGAAGAAAAAAATGGTACCTCTGGCAAAAAAACTTACAAAAATGTGTCCAGTCTGGTCAGTAAATGTCCATTAGCTTGATAGTTATTTGATAATTAAACATAAGGTTTGGTAGAAAGTCTTTTCAGCCTCGTGGCTTCATGAATGAGAATGTGGTCATATTACTTGTAAAATGGCGAGAAACAAGTGTCGAGTAACTGTCAAAAAGTATCGTATGCATCTTTTCATGCGACAGTTCTTCAGATCTCACCATCAATATTATTGTTTGTGTGTGCAGTGTTGGTATAGAGGGGAAACACTGAAAGAGAGACATGTGAGGCATTAACCCCTCAGCCACGAGAATGTCCCCATATTGTGCATTTTTGTTTCAACATGTAGACCAAGTCCACATAAAATGTAGAAATTTCAAACTATCATACTTCACCACAAGAGGGAGACATACTGTAACATGCAGAGGAAGTCTCCACTACACTGTACATCTCCCCCGGAAAACTGCACTGCACTCAGAACAGATTTTGTAAGGATAACCTGAACCCGAATGTGATCGTGCAGATTTGTTGAGTAAATGTGGTTAATTTTGTCATCGTCTTCTCCCCTCTCCCCATCTCTTAATTTGTTTCAGTGTTTGTTGGGGTCAGAGGCTGAAAGCTGCGGAGTGGTGACCGGAGCGAGAGGCCTGCGTGACATCTGACCTCTAACTGGGCGTGTGGGTGACCCCGGAGAATACGGCTCAACAATGGGAGGCACGTGCCCTGGACTAGTCACCATGGTAACACAAGACCTTTGGGGAAACGGTGGGGGGGGTCAAACCTCATCCTTTATCCTGATCAGTGTTAACCATCTGCTGCCAATTGACTCTTATAGATATAACACATACCCGCCACAGAAGAGTGTGCATGTGTGTTCGAGAGAGGAAACTCTGAGGCTGACTGAGTAATCTCTGCAGGCAACTGTGATGGTGCTTTATTTTCTCACAATCACCTGGAGAGATTCTGCAGTTTGTCTAATATTCCTTTAAAAAGCAGCCCTAAAACTGTGTCATCTTTCTCCTTATATGAATAACAATGCAAACTAAGAAAAATTCTATATTGTTTGAACATTTCACAAATCACCACATTGTTTACACAAAGGTTGGCTCAAAAAATGTCCATCTACCTGAACCTGTGATCAAAGCAGGTTTTGCTTTCTAGCTTTGGGTGATGATCACTGCACAACACAACAGATGTGGCCGTGCAGTAGTTTAGCTTAATCTTTGTATGCCTGACTGTTACAAGTCAAAACACTTAGTGACTGGTTAAAAGAAGGGAAAAAAGGGGGCAAACACTGAATTGCAGTGCTGAATAAGGGCCAACAGGTGCAGTCCACCTGGAGGAAAGCATGTTTCACACTTTTCCTCTTTGATGCTGTGAAAGCTGAATGCTCAGCACAGACAACCACCACCCTCAGCCTCAACACTAATGCACACAATATCACCCTTTAGATTTAGAGTAATGTAATATTTGGCACATGCATTCTTTTCTTCATTACTCCTACCTTCCCTCCTGTCCCCTCTCTGTACCCCTCCTCCACCTCTGATTTTCTTGTCTCATCCCCTTCTCCTTGTGTTCTGCTGTGTTTTGGTGAAATCTCAGCTGGCAACTGTGAGTCGTTCACTAGCTGCTCTCACAATGGCCTCTGGGATTATGCTAAACACAGCGCCTCGGCTGCTCTGCACATCGACCGGCGTCAACGACGCCCTTTGGAGCACACAGGAAAGAGATGGAGGACTCTCAATGAAGATGTCACTGCAATTACACAAGCGCATTTCACAGACACCCTCTGTGTCTGCTCTTCCTTCTCTCACAACCCCCTTCCCCACTTTTTAAAAATTTCTTTTCGACAGTCTTTTGAAGTGCAGCCTCATCTCTTGCAGCTCTTTCATAATGCATGCCCATTTGGAATTTGCATGAATTCACTTTCCAGATGCTTCTGCTGCCATCTTGACTTACGATGATGTGTACTGTACAGTATTGGCTATTGTATTATCATAGGATGAAAAGAATAATAATTGGCTTGTTGTTATGAGTTTGGGTTATTTTGCATTGCTCCTCTCACCACTAGGACATATTGGCGTGAGATCAAAATGTGTTGTAAATTATTCAGCTTCAGCTACCCCTACACTGATGTCGGAGTGAAGGAAGAGCTTTCTGATGTGGATGATACTGCATCAGGAACTGATTGGCTAATGCTCAATTGCCAACAGTACCTGATGCATTGCCTTCAGCATCGAAAGAAACGTCACAAAGTGCTGGCTCCTCTATTTTCCCCTGCAATAATATTCTTCTGGTTTATGAACCCAAAATATGGTTTTAAATTTGATTTTTTCTTACTTTTTTTGCACTTCTTAAATGTGGAAAATAAACAGATTCTTAGTATTTTTCACACAGTTCCCAAGAATGAATGTGTGTATGTTTGTGTGTGCGTCCATGTATATTAGTCACCACTGAGGGCTGGGGATTAGGTAATAATGATCACAGAGATGTTGTGAAACTCAGAGCAGTACTTATGTTAAGCTGAGGGCCAATCTATCACTCTGGCATTTAAATGTATGTTTATGTTCATATAATGTTCCCCTCTTGTTCACTGGAGTCCAAACGGGACACCTGCATCAATGTAGGTCATACTTGTTTTTCGCATGTTCTCTTTTAATACATTTGTGCACTGTACTACTTAGAATAATACTTTTGTAATATGTGTGTGTGTGTGTGCGTGTGTGTGTGTGCGTGGGTAGGTGGGGGTGTAGGGGTGGGCTCGTTGACTTAAGTAACATTCACAGGGAGACTTGGTCACACCTAGAGATCTAACCAGCTCAGCCTCGCCTCTGTGATTTACAAGCATGACTGTCTAATTTTGTTCCAGTGAGGAACAGGACCAAAGGGAATGTTCTCTCATCCTCTCTTTCATCAGTCTTGGATAAAATCTTCTATTAATCTCTATAAACGGTTTCAAAATGCTTCTTACTAATGAAATGTCTTATCTCACTGTTTTTGTGCATGTGTTGAATAGCTTACCAAGTACAATAAAATTCTACTGAAGAGTAAAACATTTTGTACAGTTATTTCTGTTTTTGATTGCCCATGTTTGTGAAGTTGTGTGCGTGCATATCCTAATGTTTACCCCAATGCATTATTATCTGTAAACAAATCAGTAGTCCTGTGAAGAGACCTACTGGAAATAACACAGCTCTTATATGAACATCTTAATGTGATTACATGACTCATATAATTAGTTTCTTGAGGTTGAGGAGAATCTACTTTTTTTTTTCAAAAGAAAGGAAGGATGAGGATATTGTGCCATGCAGAATATATCTTCTATTCTTTTATGAACACCCTCGAAGGAAAGGGTCAGGGGGTCAGCATTAAAGGGGCTGGTGCCAAGTCCATTTTAGCCCTGCTCATATCAGCTAGCTCCTGGCACACATGCATGTGTACATGCACACAAATACAATCGCTTGCTGTCTCTTCCCCCATGGGAAATCCCAGCAGCCATGCCAATCGAGCAGATGTTCCTAAAACGCAGGCATCTTGTAAACACCATGAAATGTATTAGAGGCTAATGTAGTGCTTGCTGACAGAGTTCTTCAACACAAGATTTGATTTTACCACCTGCTGCTCACACATTCTGTACATAACACTGGCACTGAGGTCTCACAGGATGAGAGGGGTTTGCATGTAACAGCCAACAAAGTAATTGAGGCTCATTTTTAGAGTAAAATATAGAAATAGTTTAGGCCTCTACAAATGTAATGACTTATAGCTCCACATTGGCTCATAGAAAACAAACAAACTAAGAAATGAGGGTGATACCGCTATGATGTCCTTATGTGTATAATATGTTATTACATGAACACAAACTTTTGCATGTAACCTAAAATGTGAAAGGAATTTTTCTTAATGAATTTACAATCAAAAGAGTTTTAATAGATGACTGGCTGATGATAATAATACCGTATTATCTGTTTTTCTGAGAATATCCACTTCCCTCACTGTTCATCAGTCTATAGAGGGAGCCACTGAAACTTGCTGATGGTTTACTGCACCCCGGTGAGAGAAAAGCCCGGAGTCAACCTGCCCGGTACACCGCCCCCCAGTGTGTCATACTGTACTAACCGCATGTTCATCATTTAAGCGCTGCTTGCACTCCGCCAAGCATCTGACATCCACAACACCGTTTGCACGATAAAGGCCACCCTGCTTCGCGCACAGTCGGACTTGCAACAACAAAGACGCCGGGACGTTTTGTTCGGCTTGCCGGGAGAGTTTGGATATCCGCAGGTAACTGCAGGTATGTAACTAAGACATCAGGGGATGACGAAGCACTTGCACACATCGTTCTTACCAACAATGAAATCAATTCATCGAATGTGAAAAATGTTAAACTGTTGAAACAAGTGAGTAAAACTCCGGTGGCACTTGTTTCTCCTCTAGTTCGCTTGTTTAAGGGAGTTGTCCAGTAACAAGTGTCAGGATCTTGAACTGTGATGAACAAAGCAAAATCAAGAATAGACACGCACCGTTACCGTGTGATTAGGCAGCTTGTGTGAGGAAAGACGTGTATTTGGCAGGTACAAAATATTAATCAACCCGAGGTCTGCGTGCCTTCATTTTCATAACCCCGATTGGCACAGAGGGGGCATGTTTACGCACGATCTTTACGCGTGTTACGCACTAATCCTTTAGGAAAGAAACAACAGAAAAACACTGAAGTTGAAGTCGCAGATTTACCTGGAGCGGTGCCAACATAAACAACACGTCAGCAGGGGGAAATGTTGGGACTCGTTAAGCAATGCCATCAGTAATGTTATAATTGATACTAAAAATCGTCGGCATGTCAGGCAAAAATGGTCCTGCACACTCAATCCACTTGACGTCTCCGCATCCCGTTACAGTACTTCTCCGACGTTTGGTCGACATGCTGGGGATCTGTGTGTGTCTTTGTGCGGTTTTTGCACATGTTCTCTCTCAGGAGGCTGAAGAGCCGATCTCTATTACAGTGAGTGAGCGTACCTTTTTTCTACCTGTCAGTCTGTGTTTAATACAGCCTGACATATGCATGCTGCTCAGTTTTTCATTTACTGATGTACAGCTCGAGAGTTCCTGAAAGGATACTAAACAATGCGTTGTTGTATGTCCTTCACAGTGCACAGAGGGTTATGAGTACGACAGAGTCAGAGAGCAATGTAAAGGTGAGAAATTACACATTTATGTAGCTTTTTATACTCTTGTTTTTTTTCAAACGTTTTTCCATGTAAACTTAATGCAAGTTGTACTTTATCCAAATACAATAATAGCATAAATAGCATATCTTTCTTTCTTTCTTTCTTTCTTTCTTTCTTTCTTTCTTTCAGACATTGATGAATGTGCCTTGTATGACGACGCATGCAAAGGAGGGATGCAGTGTATCAACCACTTTGGTGGATACCTCTGCCTTCCAAAGAGCGCCGTCATCTATATTAGTAAGGACGGTGAGCAGGTGCCGTTGCCGGACAGTCCTGTCCCTGCTGTCCCACCAGACCAGCCTCAGCCCCCGAGGGGTCCTTCTCAAAGCATTCGGTGCCCACCAGGATTTGCTGCAGATGAGCAGAACTTCTGCAAAGGTAATATCAGCAACCCAGAAACTTTTCCCCCTCTCTCTCTGTACAGATATATGATTATGGGAGGTACCATGAAAAATTGGCTTCCTTTTTTTCTTAAAGTGCTTTACAGCAACACATGGTGTAAACACACGGTTATCTCAGGAAGTGGTGCTGACATACTCCTCAAGAGAGAAATTGGCCTCTGTCAGCAGCACTAGAGGTGTAACCATGAAATAAAGTCCAGAGGTTTAAAAAGGATGGTTGCCACATTATCTTCAAGAGTTTTTAAATCTTCCAGAATATTATAGGTCTTTGTCCTTTGTGAGACAGATTACACCCTAAAAATATAGATACACTTTCAGCCACCCCCCTTTTCCTAGCTGCTGTGTTCTGCAGTGTAGCGGCAGAATTGTTTTTCAAAGTGTTTTTATCTCCTTAAAAAGAGTAGTATGCTCTTTTTACACTTGGCAGGGCTACGCAGGTATTTGATAATTACTTGCTAACGACTTTAGAGCCTCAGTAAGCTGAGAGCTCAAAAGGTGAACTGTTCATCCATCTGTCTGACAGTCATCAACAGCTTAACTATGCATAGCTGCCAGATGTGTTGCAAGCTTCTCATTTTTTTGTTGTTTTTTTTCCACTCTGATGTCATGTTTTCAAAACCCTTTGGTTGCTCGCAGCGTGATGTTTTTGGCCAGAGTTCAGCTTCTTCCTTAAAT
Source organism: Oreochromis niloticus (assembly GCF_001858045.2). NCBI lineage: Eukaryota > Metazoa > Chordata > Actinopteri > Cichliformes > Cichlidae > Oreochromis > Oreochromis niloticus. The sequence goes on along the minus strand of NC_031978.2, from coordinate 17,233,817 downwards.
TCTTCTTGTTTTGGGTGTTGAAGTCCTGCGCTTCGGGGGGAAAATCAAGCCGCTTTTGTAAAACTGCGGCGAGCTATGTGCTCACATGTACCCCTTACACCTACAGTAGATATCCCCTGGGCCTTGACTAGGTTGTGATTTTGGTAGCTGCGCAAAGACTGCGTGGGTGTGATCTTGTGTTTGAGAAAAACTCTTTGATCTTCTCAAATAGGGAGTGGTTTGAAGAATCATTCTTTGTCTCACTAACACACACACAAACACACACACACACACACACACACAATAGTGCCCTTAATTGTTACTTTGTGCCACACAGAAGAGAGAGAATATCTGAAATCATTTGTAACCCTATACAGTACCTCTAGTTACCATCTGTCTTAATGTGCAAGAGTTTAGTGGGATAGACGCACCTTTATGAATCTAATGCAAAAACAAAGTGCAGTAAAGTACAGTACATGTGTTCAGTGGTTAAAAACTCCTCTCACCATGTGGTGTGTGGTTGTCTGGTGAGGTTTGCGGTCGCAGCGCTCCAGTGAAAGTAACAAATTTGATTTTACACCTGGGGCAAAGATATGTGTGAGGTGCTTTATGTGTTTCTCTGAATTGGAACCCAATTAGGGTTTATTAGAGTGTAAAACATGGCAGCATATCAGTTAAAGTAACCACATAAGCGAGCTGGCATGGGTATAATACCTATTCACTGGTGAGCTGTTTCAGTGCATGGGCTAAACAATGATAGGCTGTTGCTGTCAGTGTTATTGCTTTGAAATGACTGCAGTTTTAACTGGAAGGCGTCTCATGCTGTTATGTGGGCGTATATTTTCACTGCTCGAATGATATAATCCATGTTTACATCAGTCTCCAGTTTCTCTGTCATTACAGTTAACAGAGCTACAATGAGCCAATTGTTCTTGGACACAGAATTATCTTTTCTTTTTTGCACCGCAGTGGCCTTTCTGAACAGCTACGTACGTATCTTGCTACCAAAGGAATTCCCATTAGCTTTCAATGGGGGGAAACCTCAGTGTATCAAATAGCGCTTACATCAGGCTCCTTCCCTGCAAACTCACCACTCTGCGGAGGAAACCTGGAGTGCAGAGTCAGGTAGGGCAAAGGGGACGATGAAAGGCGGACACTGACTAAATAACCACAGAAGTGCCGGAGCACTGACCAAGCCAGGTTGCACCAGCGTCATGGGTTGTGCAGCTGCTTGCTGTTTCAGTGACTTACTGCTGAGTGTGTGGCGAATAGCAGAGAGGTCAGCTACCAGCGCTGCAAAAAATGAAGCCAATTTTCCACAGCGCAAATTAAACAGAAAAAAAGCTTCTCTTAAGTGCGTTATTCTTTATGCTGATTAAAAGCAAAACAAACCACAGAATATATAACACTCTTCAGCCTCGTGTTCTTGTTTGATTTGCAGCTTGAGCAGTCATCCCTGTGTGGAAAACTGTTTGCAAAAGGGGGCTATAAAGCCCTTTGGTCCCGAGTGAGAACAGAGGCTTAACCGTGTGTTGTTGTTGTTGTAGTGACACAGTGTAGGGGAACTTGGCACCTTTCTCCAGCCAAGCAGAGAAGCTGTGAACCTTGACTATATGTATGACAGCTTAATGATTCCTCACGTTTCCACGACCTCCTCCCACCCTCCAAAAAACATACAACATACATTCACTTGTGTACCCCGCCAGGTGATGCCTCCAAGTGAGATCACTTCCTCGGACAAATGACAGCTGAATCGGTCATAAATCAGAAGAAAAGTGTGAAGCTCTTGTTTCTAGATTCTTTAAGTGTACTGTATGACAATACACCCTCACAGTTTAGAAATCTCAGCTTAACTGCATCTTCAGTATAATGTTTGACAGATAATTATACCTTATGTCTTTGCGGGTTGTGTTATTCTCCTTGCAGGTCTTAAGTTTACATACTTTGGCTGGAGCCTATTTATTTTTCATCTCTAAATTAGATACTCATGAGCTGCAGTATGAAGCAACATGCCACTCCTGTTTACCTGTCTGGTTTCTTGAGGTCATGTAGGCCACATTACCACCTACATGCCTGACTAATTTCAGCTTTGCCTGTACGCTCTTCACCTGCAGTGGCTGGAAATTTTTCCTAAATATGTTCTATTAAGGCCGTTAAGCCCGGCATGACAGAGAACTTGTGTACTTTTCCGAACAAGGCCAAGCGCATGCAATAACATTTTTCCACACAGATGCAATGCACTTGGGAGGAATATCTCTGGAATGTTAGCCGTGGTTGTTTTTTCCGTTTGCTCCCATCTTTTGTGATGGTAGGAATTACTCACCACCTTGACAGATAAGCATCGGATCGATCTGCGAGGAGCAGGAATGCAGGGAGCGGAGCGAAGAAAGAGAGCCCAGTGGTTGCAAAGCACAGCGTGATGCTGCCAACAGGCTTCACTATTTGACCTTTACAGTTAATTCCTACAGTTCCACTTATTGTTGGCTCATCCTCGCATTTGCACTTGATGATACAAGCCCAAGCCATGAGCCTTTGCCATGCCACGGACAATGTAAAAAGATGTGAAGATACACAGATTGCTGTAATGCTTTTCTTCTTTTTTTCCTTCTCAGGAAATTCCTTTAGATGTTATCTTGTTAGTGTTTGTTTCCCCTCCAAAAATAAGCGACAGAAATTTGGAAAACGTTTTGTTTTTGTTTTGTTTTTGTATTTTTTTTCACAGAGAATGAAGCCTTCAACTCTAAAATCAAACGGATACAGTATACGCCAGATGTTAGATTAAAACATTATGCAGCAATTTTGCTGCTCAGCAGGAGGACGCTGGATCAAACACAAAGGATTTGTTTAATGAAAACATACCCGCTTTTGTTTACTCAGGCAGTAAGACACCTGAAGCACACCTTTGTCCCCGTTGAACCTATCTATTACCAGCAAAGCTCATACCTTCCACCTGTTCCCAGACTCGTGATCCTAGCGCCCTGTGATTTTACTGCCCGGCTCTTTTGCACCTGTTACACTGCAGCTGCACCTTTGGGCGCTTGAACTGCACATGCTTTCTGGGTCAAAAATAGTTTGTTGTTGCGATAGATTAGATGGGTGAATTACCATGAAATCTGGTACAGACGTTTTGCTCCAACTTCCTGTCAGGATGAGCTGTAATAACTTTGGCATTTCTGTTACAGTTGCAAGTGTTTCAGCCTGCATGTACAGCCTTACAGAATTACAGAGTCAGGCTCTAAATGGATTATTTAGTGTTGAGCCATTGAATACTTTATTCACTTGATATTAGCTTTATGATTATTTGTATATTACTCTGCAAAGGTCTCGTGCCAACCCTGATTTTTAGTATTTTCCTTGAAAAATAGGAAATAGGTGGTTTTTGTTCTGATCTCTGCCAAGATAATCTGACACTCCTTTAATAATGTTCTGGGGAGGCCAATCCATGACTGGTTGTGTTCCACTGTGTGATTTTCTATCTAGGTATATTTATACTGCGTTGCCAGTGTATCTGGAATCATTGTCATTCTGAAAAAAAAGCTGCTGCCAGTCAGATGTTTTTCAGATGGTATTAAACGATGGACCAAAAACTAATAGTACAAGAATCTCAACACCATCGGGTAAAATCCAACCCCAAACCATGACAGAGCCTCCACCCTGTTTAACAGATGGCTGTAGACATTCACTGTTGTTATCACTCTCCTGACTTCCAGCACACATACCGATGATGATTTTAACCAAAAAATTCAGATTTGTATTCATCATAAGACCTGTTGTCAGTGATTTTCAATTAGGTTTTTGTGTAATTTGGCATGCCTCGGCCTTTTCTCATTGTTAATCCTTCCACACAGTATACATTTCCCAGACCTGTGTCAGGTCTTTATTCGACCCCCCCTCCCTTTTTTAAGGACATGACTTTCGGTTTTATTCTTTATCTGCTTGCTTAGTGCTGCATAGAGGAGGGAAAATATGACTTCTTCTGGAAGTTGAATGACAACTGAAGTCAAGTTGTTCCCTAGAGATGAGATCAGTCCTCCAGCTCATGTTACTGCTCTACATTGGATATAAGCTCAGCGAATCAGCACCTGGCTATTAAGTAAGAAGTAATGTCAGAACAGAAATGGCAAAGGCAGTTTTGAAACCATGCAATACTGTGACCACCAGAGAGATCTTCCATGGCCACACTATGTGTAAGCCAGGTAATTTATGTCATCTGCACAAAACTTTCACAAGTTATGTTTCAGAGTCAGCAGTAGTGATTCAGAGATGCTAGATTTCTGACAGTTAAAGCTCACTTTCCATTAGTAAATAGTGCCAGGAGGCCTGCTGATGTTGCAACTTCTCAGCCTCGGTTAAATGACACAAAGCTCCTTTAACACTGTTTCTATTTCTCGACCATAGAAACGATTTAAACAGCTACAGCCTTAGTTTTGACCCCCCCTTTCTCCACGAAAAATAAACATGTGGAATCTAAAAATACACTTTGCAGAATGATTTCCAGCCTTTCTATCTTTTAATGGGTATACCATGGTGACAGTATTTCATCAGCTTCCTTACGCTGCCAGAGAGTGTCTTTCAGCCTCTGTGAATATAATCAAACCATCATGCAGGCAGCCCTGTTTTTGGCCTCAGCCATGTTGCTGTACAGTATGCTGTTATTGCTTATGGTTTGCTACTGGCTCCTTGCTGCCATCACATCAACAATGGCAGAGAGGAGAAAAGGGGGAAGCAGCTTTGCCGTGCCTCCTCGGTGCAAGCGCTTAATGTTGTTGTTATTATTCTCCCTGAGGTCGGTGCCTGTCCAGCGGCCAGCTGCTTCCTCCTCTGATGTGCTTACATGTGTTGATCTTTCCGTTTACCTCATGATGGAAAGGGACACAGGGCTGCTATAAATCACTTCTTCGCTCTCAGCTGGTTGACACTCACATGCAATCGCGAGCCATGTTTAACACACTTTTTCTGCTTTTCTTCGAATGATCCCGCTGTTATTTTGAACATGTTTTTTTCCGTGTTTGCAGCTTCACTCCTTCAGTGTCGGAAATTACCTTTAAGGGCTGTAAATGACTGCAGCCCAGCTCCTGGCATGTCAGGCGAGCAGAGTGACTGATCTTCTTCACGCTGAAAAGCAGCAGAATTGCTCAGCACTTCTTTTTTTTGGTTGTTTTTCTAGACATTTTCAGAGTAACAGGAAGGATTATTATCAGTAGGGAATGCGGCTGGCACACTGGACGGATTTTCAAGAACGTCAAGAGCGTGCCCGACCTTTACAAACGTGTGGAACAAACTCACAAATCAGTTAGTGAGTGTCAGCATGACTAAAACTCCCGTTTCTCCTGAACAATGAGAGCGATGAGAGGGGAATCTTGGGAGTGGTGCTATCAGCAAGAGCATAGAAATATTTCATGCCCTAATACGGATGAAAATACACGGAATATATGATTTTAGTGTCTTGAATTCTTTGATTTCTTATCTGCTTTGTGTTTGGACTTGCTTTGAAAGGGGAACACCACCACTCCCATTCGTCCTGGGGTTGCATTCAAGCCAGCGATAGCTGCATTTCACACTGCATTGCAGAGAGAACTATACACAAATGAAACAACGTGCAGTGCAGCGAGAGATGATATTACAATGGATGGTGTATGACATGCTGATAAATTTGACGTTGTGAAATTTTATGGGCTATTAACATCGCGCGTCTTGCCCCCTGCTTTCCCAAAGATTGAATTATCCAATAATCAGAGGGAAACAGAGATGCTGTCCAACAGCAGGATGGCTCCAACTGTTTTGTTTTTTGGATCAGCTCCTGCTTTCCATTGCAGTGGTTCAGTGAAAACAAGATTAAACGCTCTCAAGTGATAATTACAACAAGCCCTATCATGTCCGTATAAATCTGGAGCACGCCACACATTGTTCTGAATTCAAGCCAAATAATTTTTAGTCCCTATTTTGGATATATATTAAATTCCCCCCCCCCTAAAACTCATATATACACCTTTTTAGAGTGCATCGTTCCATTCCATAAAACATGAGCAGCTCTAAAAAAGGCCATTTAATGAGCACCTCAAACAGGACCTCCGATGCACACACACCCACTCATCCATAAACACACACATACACACACTCACATTCTTTGAGCTGCCGCCATTCCCGTTACTCCCCCAGCTCCCACAAGGCATTTAGAATTAATCTCCTTGAAAAGCAAGGAGGTTTTAACTCTGACATCACATATGCACACACGGCCATAAATCTAACTTCAAATCTTAAAAAAAGACCGTTTTTGTTTAAAAAAAAAAAAACTCCACCCTTTTTCTTCATTCTTTCCTTCCACATCTTCCACTCTCCTGCTGGACAGCCTTATCTTTCCTTGTGATGTTACAGCAGGATCGCTCTTGGAAGAAACTTGCAAGCTATGTTGAATAAACGTTGACAAAAATCTGACCTCGGGGAACAGTCACTTCTCCCCACACGCAACACATCATCACATTTGATGGCTTGTTGCAGTTTTCCTGTCGAGTGTGCAGCATGGCAAACTGTGGAGACTTTATGGGACCTAGGAGCCAGCCAATGTGGGATAAACTCCCACTCCACCCCCCCAAACACACCCACACGCACATGCTTACACAAAGTTTTGGGGAACTTTGTATTGGCAGCTCCTTAAAGGTTTAGTGACAAAGTAGCAGTTACCGCAAGATATTCCTGTGAATGAACCTTTGGATTGTGTTCAGCACATATGCTTTTATTTAGACCTCTCCAAGCTCTCTTCCAGGAGAGGGAAGATGACTCTGACTTTTCCGCACACAGAATTTTCATAGGAGCTACACTGTTCACATTCAAACTACTTAGTCATATCCATTTACTAGAAAAGTTCATGGTCTCTACACCTTGCTGAGGAAAATGCTGGGACACAGATCAAACATATGTTCTGTACACCCCCGACAACTTGTTCATTGACTTAGGTAGCCAGAGCCACTCTGACCAACAGTGGCATAGATGTTGCTGGACTCATGCCAGCTAAGTCGCACTAAAAGGAGTCCAAATCCACTGATGTAATTCCGGTTGGCAGCAGAACATGAGCAAATGCTGCTATCAGGAGTGACCATCTAGCCTTGAAGCTGCTAGCACATGTGGAGCAGCTCAGGCTCAGATTTGTCCTGAATTAAGTCATAAGAAAGTCAACATTAAGTTCAGTCAGAGGTGCTCATTCTGCCCATGAGCACTGGCTAATCCCCTGAAGTTAGTTTGCGAACTGCTGTTATGATTCTAGTTTAACATTTTGGCGCTAATGTCACATTATTTGAACATGAAAGTAGTGCTAATGCTGGCTAGCTGCAATGGTTAGCTTTGTATAGTCCTAATTCACTTTGATGTTAAATACAATGCCGATATTAACAGGCTTTCCATAAAATATATTTCCCATTAAATACTGAACAGCGACTGCTTTGTTAGTCACAGTGGCTGTTCCCCTAATTTCTCATAATGTTAAACTCTAATACAGTCTCAAACAAGGATCTTTAAGGAACTATTAATAAGAAGCTAGGCACTCCAAAATACATATATAATATGTTTAATGTGCCATGGCAGTAAGAAAAAATGGGGGCGTTTTAGTCTGTGGTTTTCTGTCCATGGCATTTCTGATACATACTGTATATGTATACAACAATCATCAATACAACAACATTAACAAAAGAGATAATGTGCTTCATCCACATTCAAAGATGACCAAAGTATACATTTGAAAACCCATAAACAGGTGAAAAATTGCATGGAACTATGTGTGTCCAGAAATTATATGGAAGTCCTAGGATCCCCAGTAAAGAACTACAGACATGTCCGTGCACACCATATAATAATTATAAAATACAGAACAACATTTCCTTATTTAATCATTGTGGATACACTGTTTGCAAACGATATACTGAAATATCCAGTAGGCATCCCCTTGGAGAGGTTTCAGTTCCAGCTTGCAGGTTTCTCTACTCAAAGTAGAGTATTTTAATACGGCAGTCTGTAGGGGATTAACTCATTTTTGAGCCAGCTTCAAGTGGTCAATTGAGGAACTGCATGTTTCAGGCCTGAATATTAAACCTTTGGCTCTGGGGATGCCGTGTGGACCAATCAGAAGGAGGTTAAACTGTGAACTGATTTGTTATTACTATTTATTAATGTTCAGATGACTGTAAAAATAATGGCATTGCCAGTTTGTGTTTAGTTCCAAGCAAACACAGCTATGCTTTTGCACCTTGAGTGAATCTGACTGTGTGGTGAGGTGGCAAGTTGCCATATTGACGCGTAGAGCATTTCACTGATATCACGGATTTGTTGATGTCTGGCGGTAGGATGGCGTGAACACACAAGACTGCTTTTTCAGACTTGTATTGTCTGAATCTATTATATAGCCAGAAGGCAAGGCATTTCCAGTCTAAATGAATCACCAAATACCTCCAGTAAGTAGGTGTGGTTATGAGTCACAGGGACTTGATCCTGGCTTCTGACTGCTGTCTTCTGTCTAAGTAATTGTTGACATTCGTTTAGACGTTTTCTTCGTGCTGTACATATGCAAGATTACATTTCCATTATTTCTCTGACAGCCACTTCAACCTAATTTTTCTCGCACAGCGTTGCTACTTTGCATATTTACCTGTCAAGGCTCGTAGTCAGCCCACTACCCGCTACTTAGCACAGGTTTAAACAGTATAGCAGGGTGATTGTTTTTTACTCCATCCATCCATTTTCTTGGAGCCTATCCCAGCTGCCATTGAGCAAAAGGCAGTGTACACCTTAGGGAGGTCACCAGACAACCATTCACCCTCATGGTTTTAGACTTTAGGAGGAAGCCGGAGTCTCATGCAAAACCCAGCTGGCCGCCAGGTTTAGGCTATATATTGTTCCCAGTATTTATACCCATGACCTTTGGATCTTTGTGGTAATACCATTGGTATTGGTATTACCACAAAGATCAAATTGGGGGGTGTTTACATACATTGCATGTGTGAAATCTGCTGTCCGTAATCGGTTAAGTTAGATTTCTTTAACAGGCTAAACCTGGATGCTGCACTAACAGTGACAGAGGCATTGGAATATAATGACAGCAGTGTCATTGAGCCTTTGAGTTGGGATATTGGGACAGTATCCCGGCATTTGCTTTCTTGCTGACATTTGGTGCTGTTTTCGGATGTCTTTTCCTAGATGTCTTTCAAGCCACATCAGAACACAGATTTTCCAGAGCAGCACTGCTTTCATCTTTGTCCTCTACTAAGTGGGTCAATGAGCAACAATCCTTATGTGTGCATTCCACACTTTATGCAGTTTGCACCTGTTGTCTCTAAGGTGCACCTTTAGATAAGCCCTGCTTTTGTCCCTAATGTACTGAGTTCATCCTATCACTGCGCCCCCATAGAGCTGAGAACCTTTCAGCCCTCTTCCCTTTCTTTCCTTTAGGGAGTGAAGACAACTTACCTTCTGTCTGGCTTTTCTTTCATGGGCTCTTGTGCAGCAAATCAAGCCAATTTCTCACCGGCATCAGTCCCATTCGTTGAGGAAGCTGTGGGGCTGGAATATAAGGCATTTGAGGCACTCAGGGAAGGGCATGAGCCTCTTCAGGTCTATCACATGAAACATTTCAAGGGAAATATGAGTTGAATTATTTGTTCAACAGAACATTTAACTGTCCTGCACTGATTTGAATGTGTCGACTGATCATTTATTCTATTTTTCAGTTGTATTTGATTTCATCTAAAGGCTGCAGGGAGATTAGTAATGTCATGTCTTCTAGAGGACACAGTGCAACTATAGGTTTTTCATATAGCTTTACACCTTCCAGGCTCTTGTGACTACTGTTAAGTTACACGTGCCAAACAGCGATGGAGTAATAGTACCCTCTTCTTTTCCCTTGTGTGTGGTATTGAGGATAACTGTCTGTCATGCTGTTAAACCGATTCCCAGTGGCTGTCTGCATATGATGGGTTGCATCAGACCACCCAAGAGGCCTGCTGGTGGGCCTCAGAGATGAGAGTATACACCATTGGCATATTAATAGTTTGTGTGCGTATGTGTGTGTGTATATGTTGGGAGGTTACCATGAGAAAAGCCTTTTTTTAAGCAGATCTGGCTCTGAACTAACCAAAGTTGGAAATGTGTTTGTAGAATCAGCATTAAACATAGAATCGTCTCACTGGTGTCTCATGTTTTGGAGGCTTAATCAGTCGTTAAAATTGTTATACATGATTTTCAGAACCAGTGGATGTCACACTAGAGCATCGGCCTTAAAACAAAAGAACCAAAACTGAAACTGACTTGGAGCTCCTTTTGCAGCTCTTTATGCCTCAAAATCCAGACAGTGATACCTCTGCTCCTTATCTATGCCAGAAAAGCGCTTTTAGCTTTTGATTCTTCCATAGAGTAAACTCTGGAAGGTCGCCTGTGGAAGCTGAACACCGCAGCCTGCACTTTGCCATCTTCCTTTTACCACACAGTGTGGGAGGTCACGTTCTCATCCTCCTTATAAACACCAGGAAGGCCTACAGTTTCAAGGGAGGCACTCACATGTATTAACATGCACGTGCGGCCAGAGCTGCTACCAAGACATTAAACAGAGAAGCTCAGATTACAGCTCATGCAGATTGTACGTATGACAACATTTTTTTAAGACATCTTGGAGGTAAATGTGGGTTTGTCATTTTTGGGTTTGCGCTCCTGAAATTCATCCTCACCCCCTTTAAAGCTCGCCGTACTTTTATCATCTCACTACATGTGAATTATGGTTCGAGAAACAGAAAGTGAATGTGTTTGGGTCTGTTTTAAGTTGATGGATGTCTGTTGAGAGAGCAAAGCGTTATGGTAGACAGCACATGACTTATCAGTAGAGGTGTTTCTCCCTCTTTCATACTCACACTCACACACACACACACACACACACACACACACACACACACACACACACACACGCACGCATGCATACTTCCCTCTTCAAATAACTGTCTTGTTAGTTAAAGATATGATCTGTGTTTTTCCCCTCACCCAGAGCTGCTTGATGAAAGCCTTCTTTATGTAATCGCCTGCTCTCTGTGTGAACATGTGTGTTTATGCCCATGTGTGTAATGTGATGGTGTCAGTGGTCACACATTTTGCTGCCTGTGGAAAACAGTTTACACATCACACAGCTCATGCGGTCCAGACACGTCCCTTTGCTTTGTCTTCCATATGTTCTTGTATAATCGACTGCATGCAGCTTTGTCTCAGTTTGTGTGTGCATGTGTGTGTGTTTTTTGCAGACATAGATGAATGTGTGACAGGCAGTCACAGTTGTGATCCCGAACAGGTGTGCTACAACACCAGAGGCTCCTATACGTGCCAGTGTGCTCAAGGCTACCAAAGGAATGGAGACCTCTGTGTCGGTAAGTCTTTATTATATAAAATGCTTTTTTAACTGATTCTTTATTAACTGACTTAAACTCGTTCTGCATGACTCTCGTGTACCCTCAGACAGAGATGAGTGTGCCACGACCCACTACTGCATGCAAAGGTGTGTGAACACCCCAGGCTCATACTACTGTGAGTGCAACGCAGGTTACAAGCTGGCCAGCAACAACCACAGCTGTGTTGGTAAGCCACTGAAAATCCATGCCGTTCGTGTGTATGTGTGTGTGTGCATCGTTTTCTCATTTGCAGAGGCATCAATATCAAGACTTTGTACTTTTGTAATGTATACAGTAAAGGCTATCAAGCTGACCTTTAATAGCACTTACAACTATGGCTACTCCTCCACACAATCAATAATCAATAGAGGTGGCTCGGGCATCTGAATATTTCCTGGATGTCTCCTGGGTGATGGTTTTTGGGGATGTCATCCTAGAAAGATACCCGGGGCACACTGAAAAGATTACGTCTCACAGCTGGCTTGGGAACACCTTGGTGTGTGTGTGTGTCCCAGAAGAGCTACAGGAGGTGGCTAGGGAGAGGGAAATCTAACCATCTCTGCTTAGATCGCATTGCTGCCCCCTTGACCTGGAACTGGATGAGTGGTTCTTCTAGACTGATCAATTTAATAGATGTTTGATATAACTATACGGCTAATAATGACCTAAATAAAGTTAAGTAACTAAGTAGATGTGAGTAGAAGAATGTTAGCTCAAGAGTTAGCTTAAAAAGTCCAGTGTTCACACTGACTGGGTTTGTCTCACTCCTCAGTCTGACATGCAGACCCTTGGAGGAAGTCACCTCACCAAACAAAAGGTGCACGTGCTATCAAGCAACCTGAATCCACACTGTAAATCTGCTGAAGTCAAAGGAAGCTGTTGAGTGTGTCACAGAGAGATGTTTATCTCTGAAGCATATTTAGAAAACCTGTGACTGGCTGCCAGCTCCTATCTATGCAGAAACATGTGTATGTGATTTAACAAACACACATACGCAAGCTGAAACATGTGTAAGTCTGTTTCTGTTGAGTGTGTGCAACGGTGCAGACTGTATCAGTCTTTCTGCCTCTTTTGAACTGAACTGATTCAGTGATTAAAAGTTTATGACAGTTCAGATCTGCTATCTTCTGGGAAATTTCCAACTCTGCAAAGAAAAAAATGGTCAGATTTTTAGACAGGTTATGAAAATTACTTGATTTGGTAAAAAGTGTCATGAAGTGTAGGATTGTGGACCCAAATGCAGTCAACACAGAAGGATAGTTCACAGACTGAGACAAGGTCGGGTGGGAAGAAAGCAGTATTTTCAAACAAAAGGAAAACCAGGAACCTGGACGCTGGAGGGTAACAACTAGAAGGTGAAGATAAGATTGTGTCCATATACTGTACTCTTTGTAAAACCACGTTTTTTGTTTTAGATGTGAATGAATGTGATGCAGAAAGCCCCTGTCATCACCACTGCTACAACCTGATTGGCTCCTTCCTTTGCCAGTGTGACCAAGGCTACGAGCTGGCTCAAGACACGGTCTCCTGTCAAGGTGGACACACATGCACACTACATGCACTGGCATAAATGTAACCGTCCACATGCAAACACGTTCCCGGTTGTTAACTCACACTGACTTGCTGTACTCATTGTCTGTTTTTGTGTGTGCACGTTTTCTGCGCAGATATCGATGAGTGTGGTTTGTCCAGCTACATGTGTCAGTACCAGTGTGTTAACAATCCAGGAAGTTACTCTTGTGAGTGTCCACAAGGATATCAACTCCAGGCAAACCGGTTGTGTCAAGGTATGGCAGTCCCCCCCTTTCCTTTCTCCCATAAATCAGTTTTTTATTTACTTTTTGCGTTCATTCGTTTATTATCTATCTCATACCCCGGTCTCTGTTTTCCAACACAACAAACTTCCTCTGCATAAACTCTTTGAGGATAACTGCTGGTTATTCTTCCTGTCATCATCTGTTTAACCTCTAAAGCAGACCTTAAAGCCACCAGTACTGTCATGGAAAGAATGCCGAAGTTAGGCAAAGCAAACACACAAACTTGGTGTTGCCTTGCTAAGCCACCTCTGTGAATTTATATGCATGATGTTGGTTTCTTGAAGTGGATTTATTTGAAGGTCCGGCATGTTCTCAAAGGGAGAGCTGTTATTTTTTCCTTTCCCCCCTCAGTCAGGTGCAAGCTTTATAGATGGAGCCATGAATCCAGCCTGTTGTGTCAGAGGGACGTTTTGGTGATGAATCCAGGTTGCTGTGCCAGAAATAGCCCTGCGGTTTGGGGCACACTTGATGGCTCTATTTTCATGGTACTGAACGGAAAGAGCTTTAGTTAGAGCTCTGTGGGGTTGCACAAGGGGCTTCCCTCCCTTACGGATCTGCGGGTTCCTTCTTCTGTGTCTCCACTGCCAAAACAAATGCTGCTGCAGCAAAAGAAAAACCCAAACCTCTTGTACATAACCTGAACTTTGACTGTGCTTTCACAGTTCTGTTTCAAAATGCTTTGAATTGTTATCCAACTGTTTGACTTTTCACTTACTTTTCTCTCTGTCTCTCTTCCAATCATCACCAGACATAAATGAGTGCGAGACGGGAACCCATAACTGCCAAGATGATGAAGTGTGCTGGAACTATTATGGAGGCTTCCGCTGCTACCCCAGAAACCCCTGCGAGCCACCTTACACCCAAACATCTGAAAAGTCAGTAAACGTCACAGGCTCTTTTGATTGTTTCTCATTTGCACAAGAAGTTTCAAACCATTGGTCTTAATTTTTGTGTGTCTGCTTGCAGTCGCTGTATCTGCCGGGCTCAGACTGATTGCCAGGGTCTCCCACCATCAATTGTCTACAAATACATGAGCATCCAGGCAGAGCGGACTGTGCCAGCGGAAATATTCCAAATTCAAGCCACAAGCATATATGCCAACACACACAACACTTTCAGGATTAAATCTGGGAATGATGGAGGGGAATTTTTCCTTCGGGTATGTTGATGGGGAAAAAAACAAAACAAAAACTGGGTAAAATAATTGTCATGATGCCTGTTGGCAAAGGGGACAAACTGGAGAACCTACAGCCTTCCTGATGCTTAGCAGTTTTCACATTGATTGTAACCATCAGTCATCATAGTAACTAAAGCCGGTAGAAATTAGCTCCATTTTTCAGGTACCCCCTCAAAAAATTAAATGGCAGTCTGTCTATCTGGTAGATGTCAAGATATTTAATCAACAACTAACAAAGTCAGCCTCTATATGTCTAATTAAAAGCCAGAGTTCTCATAGTGGTCCGGGGTCGAGGTCAACATGTCTTAAATACTACCAAAAAATTGTCTCGCTGTGTTGCATATACCTGCAAGTATTTCACAATAAAAAAGACCTGTTAGAAATTTATAGTAGCATATTGACAGACCACGCCGAGCATGCCATATGTTTTGTTACCAGTTGTTCATATTGTGCTTTATTAACTGTGACACCATGGGTGCAGTGGGTAGTTAGTTTGATGTGCCTGTAGTCAGAGGATAGCATTTTTGATTTAAGTTAAGCAAAGTACTTAAAACTGTTTGTTTGCTTGCTGATATCCATCACTGTGCTTTGAAGTATTAACAGCATTTTTTATATTCCTATACCCGGTTACCTTCTGTAATTCATTTAGATAAGTAGTCAGTATTAGAAGACATATGGTGGTTTGTTTTAGTCTGTAGAACCTACTGTACACTCACTGGCAACTTTATTAGTTTGTGCCAAGAAAATAATCCTCACACCAATACACCACCAACTGGCACAGGGCATGATGGATCATTGCATTCATGTTGTTAACACCAAATTCTGGCCCTACCATCTAAAGCAGGGGTAGGGAACTCCAGGCCTTGAAAGCCGATGTCCTGCAGGTTTTAGATATCACCCTGGGTCAACACACCTAAATCAAATGATTAGTTCATTACCAGGCCTCTGGAGAACTTCAAGACATGTTGAGCAGGTAATTTAGCCATTTAAATCAGCTGTGTTGGATCAAGGACAAATCTAAAACCTGCAGGACACCGGCTCTTGAGGCCTGGAGTTCCCTACCCCTGATCTAAAGGTTGCAGTAGAAATCAGGACCCGTTATACAAGGCAATATTCCTGTCTTCTTTTTTCTACTTTTAGTGAGTCTGTGAAAACTGTAGCTTCAATTTCCTGTTCTCAGCTGATAGGAGAGGCACTCAGTGTGATCTTAAAAAAGTTAAAAAGCCGACTTTCTTCAAGGTTCGACATGTTGTGCACTCAGAGATACTCTTCTGCTATAAGTAGTTATTTGAGTTACTGTTGCCTTCCTCTCAGCCAGAAATGGTCCGGCTAGGCTATGTGCCTACATGCATTGTGTTTCTGCCATGTGATTGGCTGATTAGATAGTTGCACTAACAAGCAGTTAAGCAGGTGTACGTAATAAAGTGACTGGTGAGTCTATATTACTAATGTAAAACTGTGTCGAAAAAAGATAAAATCTGCACTACATGCTAACACACAGATTGATTGTACTTTCTGCAGCGTTCCACCAATGTGAGTGCCATGCTGGTGCTTACCAAGCCGTTGACGGGCCCCAGAGAGTACGTCGTGGACCTGGAGATGATCACTCACCATCTGACCATGAACTACCGCTCCAGCTCACTGCTGCGGCTCACCATCATCGTAGGGCCCTACGCCTTCTGAGCGGCTCAGTTCCCAACAGCGCACACAAGTCTGTAAACATGGCAATGTAACACAGCAGATGCCTGTATCAGCATAACATACTTTACATTTTCATATACATTCAGTATATAATATAGGCTGCCTCAGTCTCAAACAGCAGCACAGCAGTTCCAGTTGCTCAAGTCAGACCACCTTCTGCTATAACGTGACCACTGGGCATCTTTTTCTATCAAGGTGTTGATTAAGAAAGCACCAATCTTAAAACGTAGTACTTTTTCTTTAGTATTTTGAAAGATTAATCATTTTGACATAGTTTTGGAGTGCTTGAAGAATAAATGCAGTGTCTCCCCCATATCGTGATTGTCTCACCTTCCTGAGAAATCAGGAACAGAGCAGTGGCACTAAGGAAACGAGGCCTATAGGACACACAACCTAAACCTGATGGGTTTTTGATGGAGCTGCACCTTCATATATCCCTTTGTTCAAACTAGAATTGCTTACAATAACCTGTGTGTGCCTCATTTGTAAGCTAAGAGAGAAAAATCTATAGAAATGTACATGTACACGTATCCAGTATGAGCAGCTTTTGACCTTGTAAATCACATCCTCTGTTCTGTTAATTGTTAGGGGTTAGTACTGCTGCGCCCCGCTATTTGTGCAAGTTTCTGTATAGTTTGCCTCATGAGTAATAATTTCCAGAGGAGTCCAGGAACAGTTCAAAAGTGTAAAGGGAGGGAATTAGCCTGTAAGTTGAGAGAATACTTAACTTTATGTTACAGCAGGCCTACTCGTACAATTTACTCCCAGGAGTTAAGTCATGTACATACCTAGGTAACAAATCAGTGTGCTGACGTGTGAGAGGGTGTGAGTGTGTGTGTGTGTGTGTGTGTATGTTTGTGTGTGCGATTGCCTTTGTTTATGCATGCAAGCAAATGTAAGTGTGAAACGCAGAGGGGATAGAAAGGGAAAGAGTGAGAAAGAGCTTGTTCTCTGCCCCCGGGTTTGGTGGATGTGGTCGAGCTGTTTATGCGTTTCTGTGATACCATCCTAACAGCTTTCGGTCACAGAGGCAATAACAGAGGTTTTTGAACTCGAGAACACGTACAGGAAATGACAGTTTTCATAATACACCTTGGCGAATTGACCACTTGTTGGTGCCACAGTGATCCTCCAGAGGAACAGCTGGACTTTCTAATGTCAGTCCCAGTCAAAGAAGTCAGGCTGGCACCAGGCTGGCTTGCGTGATAAAGATAATTACAGTGTTTTGCCCTGTAGCTGGTTCATGTGCGACACAGGGGGATTATTAAAGTGTTAATACAATGCCACCAGACTTTTGGCAGAATGAGAAATCTTTCACTACCTGCTTTGCCTTTTATGATTCCACGTGTCCACTCTGGCTTATTGCTGAAACACTATAAACTGTTGATATACAGCACTGAAAACCACATGGACAATCACCATGTTGTCACCACTCTGTAGGTGTAGAAAGTTATCCAGCTTTTCCTAAAAGCAGTGATCATACCGTAGTGCCTTAGAGGTATAAACATGAAAATGTAACACTAATCTTATCATTTATGCTGTCAAAAAAAACCAAGAAAAACTTTAACTTTCTTCCATGAGATGCCTTAATGTTTTTTTCTTTTCTATTTAAATATATATTTTGTCATATGTACCTTATATTGATTGTACTCTGGAGTTTAAAAGTTATATTGTTGAATAAAATATGATGTATAAATTGGGTCAGGTTGTTCTCTCTTTTTTTGCCCAACAGCACAGAGGAACGGCTTTAAGATGTGTGAAAACTAATCGCAAGAGTCACGCACCAAAGTAAACATTTTCTGACTTCACATATATTGTAATGGAAAAAGCAGCGGCTGGATGAAATGCTCTGCTGCTCCTCTCGTGCTTTAGGGAAAACGTGAGGATGATTTCATCTGAATTTAACAATGATAAATGCAGTGAACATGATGCCATAGCCATCATATCTATCTTATTTAAGGACATCCAGAGGGGATACGGTAATATACTGTGTTGAGTAAACGTGTGCTCAGGGACGACTGTGAAGCCTGCACACACAAACACACACAAACACACACACACATCATATTTAGATGTGAAATTGGTTGGGAGGGGTTTTATGGTAAGTTGTTACTCAATCACGCTGCTGTCTAGAGCTTTAGTCAGAGCAGCAATGGGACGTGTAAGATGATACATGATGTGTCATTGTTCCCCAAACCCCATCTTTAGCTCCCCACTCATTGGAGTTGTGTTTTTGCTGTACATGCATGATTCAACCCCCAAGAGAAAACATTGCTCACCCACTTTTTCTGTGACTCAACCAGAGCTGAACCTCATCAGAATAGCAACATGTTCAGGTTCTTGTTCTTGATTAATATTCCACTCAGGGTAACAGTGAAGATAATTAACTTAATCTCCTTGCATATAGCTAGACATTTCATTAATCACTGTTAGATTTATTGAACAGATCAAAGCCAAAGCCACTGGCTGAAGATCACACAAAAGGAAAAAAGTCATGAAAGTTCACCAAGTTTGTTATCCTCTGTCATCTCCTCCGTACAATATTCCAGTGATGCAATAGCTTCCCCCTCTTTCTTACTGTTTTTATAATTCATAACTTGTTTGCCACACTTTGGTCTCCTTAATACCAATAAGTCAGGGTTTGAATAGTTTTATTTGAGAACTGTTGCTAACCTTATGCATCACTTCATGGCCTTGATTTACTATCCCTTAATGTCTTACTTCCAGCATGATAATGCAAAGCAGAAGCGCTCTTGAAATGGTTTCATGACAGTGAGTTCAGTTGTCTTCCCAGTCTCTAAATCCATCAGAAAGCCTCTGAGCACAAATGGACAGCTGACAAAAATGATAAATATATATACGGTTGGTTCCATATCATGTGATTTTGTGATATCTGTAACACAACGAACTAAAGGTGTTTTAAAGGCAAGAGAGTGTGCATTGGCTTCCAGACATGTAACAACAATAATGTGTTAGCAGCTGTAAGTCTGCTATGTTCATAATACATGTTTTTTTGTTTTGTTGTTTTGTCTTCGATGGCACAACAAGCAGAAACTTCCAGCCTTTAAAAGCCCATCATGGATAAAAATAAAAACCCCATGTTATAGACTTTATATAATAGATGGATACAGCCACATGGTCACTGCCATCTTGATGTTTTGAAATCAGACTAAACTGGACTCCTCTGTAGTGTTTTGTGGGTGATGTTGTATAGTAACTAATATGGATATGTGTGGTATTAAGCTAGGGATGTGGCTGTTTTGAATGACAGGTGGGCTGACACCGGCTGCTGAAGTCAGTTTCTGTCAATCTGCTAGGATTCACCTTTACTGATTCTAGCCACCTACTGGTCTGTTACTTAGCATAAATTAGCAGACATGTGTTGCACCGGTACAGTTTATGAATGCAGTTTTCTGACCATGCTTGCTTTGGTAATTTAGTACCTAAATAAATTCATTTTTGGCTCCAAAATGAATAAATAAACAAATAATTTTTAAAATGCCCAAACTGAGGCTTCAAAATATGGAGTTTTCTTTTATATACACTCTATGGTTACAATACCAAATTTCATCCAAAAATAATTACAGCGTTGTGTGCATCAGCACTTGTGGTCTTGGTGGTCTTTTTTTACATTTTAATGGACTGATGTTCACGTTAGTAGGCACTAATAATTATGCATCTGTTTCTCAGTGTTGCATTCATACATCCACTTTCTCATTAAAATATAATTCCAAAAAGCAAAGACAGCAATAGACAAACTGCTAAAATCAGTGCTTTAGAGAAGGACTTTACTTTGTGTGAATGCCAATTTTTTTATGTCCATTAAAAGAAAAAGAAAAGAAAGTACAGCTGAGGCTGACTGTATTGTCTCTCGTTTTGCAGGTATTCTGTCGTTAACAAATATTTCAGTCCAAGTGACTGAAGCCATGGCACTAGTGAGGCTCAAGCATAAAGAAACAAGTACAACTAAACCCCTAACTGCACAAATGGTGGGTGTGAAGCATCGCTACACAAATTTTGGTATTCCCTAGCCTCACAACGGAAAAAAATGCTGTTCAAACTCAGTGATTTATCGCATATTACTGGGAAATCACTCAAAATCACTCCATATGGTGCTGTCACTTTATGTTCTCCCCGGCCTGTTTTGGGTGTCAGGGAGAGAGGTAAGAGGTGTTTTGATGGTGAAAGCGAGTGCATGAAGAGGTGAGAAATGAGTAGTTTATTGGATGGCTTTGAGATTGGAAACATATAATAGGATGAGGTCACTTGTTAACACTGGCAAAAGGTGCCACGGGAGAGTGGCACAACCACACAAGGGCATTCATATAATATAGACGCATGCCACTCAAGAAACCACTCATCCAACAAGAATGTACACACTCAAACTAATTAGCAGAACCACCCATCCAATGTGTGCATATCTGTTTATGTAAATTGTGATTTCTGCTGGTGTGGTATGCTGCTTAGTGCCACTGCATGTGGCTGTTGAAAACGTGCCAGGCCATAAACACTCCTTGCCTGGTACCCAACCACAGATGTCGTTTCAATAAGCCTTCAGTCGGGCTGAAAAATAAATCCTGGAGGTCCATACCTGTGTGATTACATTCTCTAATTATAGTTTGGAGCAGTAACTCCGAGATGACTGAATGAAACGGGCCCTCGGGGTGTTGTGAATGTAATTATATCCTGACAATTAATAGGCCCAGTCCTCAGAGAAGAGTTTGTTATATGATGACGCACCTGACCGTTTTTAGCTCGCCAGGGAAGCCTTTGAATTATGACATAATTACAAGGGAAAACATGATATACAAGGATGATAATTATCCCCAAGTACAGTAACAGTAAATGGCACTACCTTTTAGAATACGAGTTCATAACAGGGGAAAAGTTTAGATTTCTCCTCGGCACAGTGTTTAACATTAGCTGCTGGGCCAAAAGAGGAAATATCTTGGACCTGGAATGCATCATTTGTGGCCACAGATAATTTCATGAAAATGTTTCTTTATCCGGAGGAGTTTTGATATGTTGCTAATGCTCTGAGTATACACGCACACTGGCCAAGCAACCATATTTAAATTGCTGGCAGGAGAGAAAAAGCTAAAAAGGCTCACAGATCATGCACGCAAATAGAAAGATTAAGAGACAAACATTTGAAAAATGACATGCCGCAATAAAATATATGACTTGTTATGTTTTCTGAGAATGTGCGGAGAAACTGAAGACGTTTTCTGGAGGAAGATGTACACTCTGTCATTCCGCAGCCCTTACCACACTGTGGAGAAGGAGTAGCTTCCCTGATATTTGTTCTGTAGGGTACAAATGCTCAAATAAACTCCCTGTTCTCCATCTACACCAGTGTTTTCACTTCCACTGCCTTAACAGACTTCTGCAGACTGTGTGGGCATGTTCAGACTATCCTTGATTGGCACGTCTCTCATTTCCCTGCAAGTGCTGTTGCAATCTTTAGGACAGCACATCATTTTACACCTATCTCTATCACAATAAGCAGCACATTAACACCCACTTCATTAGGTATGCCTTGCTAGTACTGGGTTGGTCCCACTTTTTGTCTTCAGTACTGCCTTAATTCTTTGTGGCGCTGATTCAACAAAATGCTGGAAACATTCCTCAGAGATTTTGGTCCATACTGACATTATAGCATCACACAGTTGCTGCAGATTTGTAGGCTGCACATCCACATATAAATACCCTGTTCCACCACATCCCAAAGGTGCTCTACTGCACTAAGATCTGATGACTGTGGAGGTCATTTAAGTACAGCAAACACACTGTCATGTTCAAGAAACCAGTTTGAGATGATTTGAGCTTTATGACATGGCACATTATTATGCTCGAAGCAGCCATCAGAAGATGTGATCATAAATGGATTGGCATGATCAGCAAAAATAGAAGGCTATGGTGTTTAAATGAAACTCTATTGGTACTAAGGGGCCCAAAGCATTCATAGAAAATATACATCACACCATTACAACACCACCAACAGTCTGAACTTTAGACAAAAAGCAGGATGCATCCATGCTTTCATGTTGTTTATGCCTTGATTTCTTGTTCTTACCAGGAGGAGCACCCAGTTTGGTCTTCTGCTGCTGTGGCTCATCTGCTTACAGTTAAACATGTTGCTTTTCTGCATCACTTTCAGCTTTCCTATCAGCTCAAAACAGTCTGGCCATTCTCCTCTGACCACTGGAATCAACAAGGCACCCAGAAAAATTCTCTTTTTCTGAAACAGTCAGACCAGCAACAACCAAAGCAACTTTAATCACCCTTTCTTCCACCTTTTGATGCTCAGTTTGAACTTAAGCAGGTTATCTGTCCTTGTCTACATGCTGAAATGCATGGAGCTGCTGCCATGTGATTGGCTGAATATTAGGTACACCTGTTCAACGTAGAGCAGTTGAACAGGTATACTTAATAAAGTGGCTAGTGATATGTACTGGTGACCACATATTATTATTTACACTAACCTGAGCACAAGTGTAATTATCTTAAGTATAACTGTACAAATGAGCCTGTAAAACAGACCTTTGACACGTGCAGGAAAATTTATAGAAAACAGCTGACCATGATTGTGAAAATTCACAACTTTGCATTTATGTCTTGAGCTTGCACTCACTTACACCCAATTTCATCTATTCTACTGTGTTGCTTGACATCTGCCCTGGATTTTCAACTGTTTTCATAATTTCTACTTCCCTGCCAGCCTTCCCAGGGCAACATGGAAGAACTCAAGCTGTACGTAGCACATGCGGGTGTGAACACATGCTTGTGTGACAGCCACAAAGACAGGCAGGTGAGGGGAGGCCAAGGGTGGGCATGAGCTCTTGGTGTTCCAGTCAGTAATACTTTTCCTCAGGTTGAGGTGTACTCACCAGGAGGGTGTGTTACTGCTGGAAATCTCTATAATGAACAGAAGGATGGATCCCTGCCTGATCAAATTCCACTGCAGCCCCATATCTTTGTTGCCTTCCAAAAATGTTCAGCATACCAGTGGGTTTTATTGACTTGTCAGAGCAGACAGCAAGAGTGCAAGCTCTGCCTTGTAAGGTGTGCAGTTAACAGGTTTTAAAGCAGGAATGTCTGCAGATCACTTTTTTTTCATTTGTAATACGTTTGTGTGTTTAAGGTAAAGGCAGTGATTAGAGCTACTGTAGAGCATACGCTGGGAGAAAAGCAATTTAGAAGATAAAGTTATTATGTAAAGTTTTTACAGGACTCTATGCATTCCTGTGAAAAACTTAGTACACCGCATGATTCAGTAGCTTGTAGAACCACCTTTAGCAGGAGTAACTTGAAGTAAACTGTTTTCTGTATGGCTTTCACACAGATAAAGAGTGAGCCAAAATTCCTCCACAATGTGGAGGAATTTTGACTCACTCTTCTTTACAACATTGCTTCAGTTCATTGAGGTTTGCGGGCATTTGTTATGCACAGCTCTTTTAAGCATTTCAGTTGAGCTGAGGACTTCGGGTCACCGCAGCACCTTGATTCTAAACATTATCTTATAGATTTGTTCTTATGCTTGAGATCATTGTCCTTTTGCCTGAGCCAGTTTTGGCCAAGCTGTTAGACAGGTGGCCTCACACTTAATTCTAGAATACAGAGAAGTTCACAGTCGACTCAGTGACTGCAAGGTGGCCAGGTGCTTTATAACTCATATGCCATGTTCGGTTTTCACCAGCAGTGGCGTTGTGCATTATGGTCAAACATCTCCACTTTGGTCTCGTCTGTCCAAAGGACTTTGTTACAGACACCTTATGGTTTGTTCAGATGCAAATTTCCAAACATAAGCTATGCTGCTATTTTCCTTTTAGAGAGAAGAAGCTTTCTCTTGACAACTTTTCCAAACAACCCATACTTGTTCAGTATTTGTCTACTTGTTAACATTTAACATGCTAGCCGAGGTCTGTAGAGTCTAAAATGTAGCTCTTGGGTTTTTTGCAGTTTCTTGGATTGTTGCACACTCTGACCTTGAGGAGAATTTCCTGGGATGTCCATTCCTGGTAAGAATGTGGCATCGTGTTTAACTGCTAAAACGTTTGCTTTTGTGGACGCAGTCACACTTGCTGATGATCAGTTAATCAAGTGCATTTGACGAGCAGGATATGACTCCTACTTATTCTCTTAATTCCTATAGAAGCAGTAATGGTGTACGTAGTTTTTAACAGGACTGTTTAGAGTTTAGAGACTTGGTATATGTTCATATAAGACAATTTTGACCATAGGACTCGGATGAGTTAGCCAGTGTCACCAAGGACAATTAGCTATTTCTCCAAACAATCTAGTGATTCTTAAGATCCTGAATCCAGCAAAACTCTTCAGACTGTTTCTCTTTACAGCAAGCAGGAAGATTCCAACTTTGTTACCATTGTTTACTAGATGCTCACGTCACATCTTTATTTAAATGGACAACTCTGTTACACATGAAAATCTTGCGGAATAGAACTGCATATACTGAAGGGAAAAAAATTATTAAAACCTCTTGTTGCTGACACAGGACAAGACCTGACACAGGTTGAACCGTGTCAAGTCTACCAGTTTCAATAACCTAGATATTTGGAAGGTCTTTGAGGATTTTTAAAAAATGCTGTTGTTTTTTTGTTTTTACATCACCAGGTATTTAGTGTATGACTTGAACATAATAGCAGTGCATGAGAGGCACATACTGGGGCGCATGCAAAACTTTATAAAACATCTTCCTTTTTGAAAAGCAGTTCCTGTTATTTCCCACACTTCTGCAGGATGTGTGGCAAACATTTTTACTGACTGGAGAGGCTGCATGGCTTGACTCTCACTGGTGAGACTGAGTCAGGGAAAAGGAGATATGGTAAACTGCCAGTGATGACAGATGCTACTCCACTATCGCTCTTATAATGAGTTTAGCCTCTCTCCCCCTCTTTCTCTGTCTTCCTACTCTTTCCTCTCACCCCCTGTCCTGCAAATACAGTTAGCTGCATGACCATCCGCGATGAATGGCTGTTAACAGCTGCCTCTTTTTTGATAGTTGCCTGTGAGAGCATGTAATTGCATTTGGCCTTGGGTGTACATGCACTCATTAAACCGGTGTCAGTGCCCATTACATTCCTCAGGAGTGCAACTCAGGTAGAATGCAAATCCCAGACAGGAACGGAGCGTGCTCCCAGGATGTTTCAGCGCCGAGAAGAAAAACACTTTGGAGCTCAGATCAAAAAGAAAACCATGAATTATTATCGGTTTGGGTGTTTTCCTGTTTTAACTCTCCAGGGGAACTGTTCAGTCATTCTGATGAACATAAACACAAATTGAATTCAACACAAATAAAATTCAATAATTGTATCTAAAATAGATCCCAGAATAACCCTGCCAAAAATCTCACTATCAGTAGTAAGAGGATGTGTTTGGCTGAAATAATTGAGCTGGTCCAAGTTGTTAAGGCTCAGAGGGGATAAGATCTGCTATGCTGGGATTGGATCCATGCTGGGATAAGATGCAGAATTCCAAAAATGCCCATCTACATGCCAAGATTCTGTGTTAGACCCATTTGGTTACACTGAACCGCCTTATCTCTTTGCATATTATTTGGATACTGCTAACAAAACATATACATAAATATATTAAAGGCAAAACATGTTTCAGTGACATTTATCTGAACACTCTAATTTGACTGCAGAGGAAGGAGTTTTGAACTGTTATGGAAGTGGCAATAACTGAAACTAACAACCTACAGATTCCTCAAAACTACAAAAACAGGCTTAATGTTCTCGACGGCTTTCATGTCCTGTATCCATCAGTTATTGTGACACGTGTGTCATGCTGTGTCCATTTTTATGGCCTGGCCTCTCTGCTGTGTGAGACAAATCATCAATCATGTAACAGCCAGTGAGGCGCAACTGTCTGCCTGAATTCCACAATATTACAGCAGAGACAAAGAAGCCACGACATCTCATACAAGAGACTCATTAATGGACTTTAACGCCTGCCGCCCTGCTTATTCCCCAATCACATTATGACATGTTAATGTACTCAGAGGATGAAAGCTGAGCAAATAAACGAGCAACGGCATGGCATTTGTTTGGGGCTGCACGAAGGAAATATGCAGGATACTGCAGGCGCATAATGACCCCTAGTGGACAAACTCCGCACGCACATCTGCGTGCGCACTGTCACCACCACACCCCTAAAAAAAATAAATAAATAATAATGATAATAAAAATAACAGGTAATGGTTTTTAGCATGAAAAATACAAAATATATCTCTAGGAATCTAAAGGTTGTTCATATTTTTGCTCTCTGATCACTCAAAAAAATAGCTGTTGCAATTTTAGGATTAAGTAGAAGAACAATGACGGGTGTAGTGCTGTAACTGTCCGACAGATGGCAAAGTCTGCCCAGTTCATACCGTGACACGGGCCTTATCCCTAAACTAGGCCTCTCCAACTCATTGTCTTCTTCAAACCCATCATGGAATAAGCACTAAATTAAAAGGCTTCGTTCACTCATCTATCTAAAACCCATAGCATAAAATAACAGAAATAAGCCATTTAATTTATATAGTTCAAGCCACATTTGAGCCATTTATTTAGTGAGTCTACCTCAACATGTCTACGATACTGCGTGATAAAATACGTCTGTACAGCCACTGTCAGGCTTCGGGGCATTGTTGAGTAGCAGTGTAGACCAGTTTGGCAGGCAGCACACTCCCTGTAGCTGGATTTGGTCTAAATCTGCCGGTGACTGTTCCAACTGTGCGCTTAACTGCTTTCTGGTGACTTGAATGATGAGATCTGGAGCGGACAAAGAGAGTGTATGTGCACGAAAGAGAGAGAGAGAGGGAGAGGGCGAGAGATCCCATCATCCTTCCTGGTGGGAGGTTTGAGATGAGCTGCGCAGACCCGTCCGCTACCGACGCATCTTCCTGGCCTGCCCCCCTCTCTCGCTCGCTCGCTCTCTCTCGCTCCCTCCCTCCCGCTCGTTCCCTCTCTCAGTCTCTCTCTTTCCTCCTTTTCTGTCTGCCACTAGCCTACCTGAAGGGAAGTGTACAAAGCCGATAAGAAAATCTGGCGTGCCGGCGGGGCCCTGTGTGCGCTATGCAGCGGTAAAAGGGCCGCTATTTGCGGTGTTCACAGGGGATGTAGAGAGGGACAGAGGCGCCGCTCTCCCTCACGGACCGCGCCGTGTCTGCTTTTGCTCTGCCCAGCCCGCCGCATCGCTGAGCGGCCTATGAAGCACACAAGATGTCGACCAGAACGCCATTGCCCACAGTGAACGAGCGTGACACCGAGAACGTAAGTGCAGCTGTCCGGAGACACCTGAGCGATACCGGGCGTGGGGACGGAGTGGTAACGACCCGGGGATGTGGTTATTTTGCGCACTGGCCGGTGCAGGTTAATGGCAGCTCTTCGTGAGGCTACAGTGTTGCAGAGTGACTCGACCAATGAGCACAGCAGCTTTTTTTTTTTTTTCCACCCCCCCCCCTTTCTGATGGGAA
The DNA here is from genome assembly GCF_001858045.2 of Oreochromis niloticus. NCBI lineage: Eukaryota > Metazoa > Chordata > Actinopteri > Cichliformes > Cichlidae > Oreochromis > Oreochromis niloticus. The sequence continues at coordinate 17,206,247 of NC_031978.2, read as the reverse complement.
TGAAAGCATGGAGCGTAGAAATAGCTTAGAATAAAAATGCGGCCCGGCTGTGTCTGCCCCGCTCTCTCTACACAATAAGGCTAGCCTGAACAACGCACTGCGTCAGTATTATGCCGCTTTTAATGGCACAAGCGAGGCTTGAATGTTAACACTGAGAATGAGAACACTGTCTGTGTGGCCTGTGAGAAAATGGTGTTGCTCCACTCGTGCAGCTGGGGGGTATTTTCTAGTCCACGACGTCAATATATAGGGAGGGTGTGTGTGTGAGAAAGGGGGGGATGTTGCCCTACTTTTCAATTGCAAGGCTCGGTAGCATCGCAATGTGACATCCATCACCTATCGGGCCCTGCTGTAGGAGCACGCTCGGTGCTGCTGAGGAGGAGGCAGCGTGTTGTTGTTCAGCGAACCAACACGCAGACAACAGGGCGAAGAACGACTTGAATTAATCACAGGAGATTTCTCATGCGCCGTGTGGAGGAATGTTTATGAACGACCACCCACTCCCAATTATGGCGCGCACATCCACAATAATGTAGCTCTTCAGAGATCAGAACAGATGAGGGCTGCTCCTCTGTGTGTGTGTCTGTGTGTGAGTGTGCTGACAGGCTGTGACATATCTGGGTTCGTCTGATTTTTTTTTTTTTTTTCTTCCTGGAAACAGAAGCCTCCTTTAAGGCTGCAGGCAGTCTTTTTTTTAATGGTTGACCTATTCATAGACTTACAGAGAGGGCTTTTATTTTGCCTCTACATTTCTGAGCACGTGTTTACCCGGATTGTCATGTTGAGGTGGTTAAAATTCAAGTGAGAAAATGCATTTCCTCTCCAGCAAAGTTGCATAACTTAACAAACCCTATTGTTAACTTTTACATGAAGATGTCAGTCCTCTCTCGCTCTCATTGTCCGATACATTACTGAACAATGATCTGCCAGTGTTCAGTAATGCATCAGCTTATAGGAGTGCTAATGTAACTGTCTGTCTAATGCTGCACTCTCAGACACAGACACAGACTTCTGGGTGGCTATTAAAGCACTGCCTCAGCATCACTGGCAGTAGCCAGCCAGCCCAGGCTCCCTCTGTTTGACTCCAGCACGCAGCCCCAGGGCCCACTTGCAGCTGAACTGCATTGCATAACAGCTTATTACTCAGAAAGACGAGTGGCTTTAAGTGCAGCAAAACAGAAGTAGCTCTCTTCTGGCTTTCTTCTTCGTCTTCTTCTTTTATTAATGTGTGTGTATGTGCACAGGTGTGTTATGCCTCATGTTTGCCCCCCTGAAGACATCATCTCAGTGTCTGGGATCAATGGATGGACAAGTGAAACAAATTTTGTGCATTAATCAATCACAAGAGCCCAGAGTCATTTGCCTGTCCAAATTTTCCACTGCCGATTTAGAGAACCTAAGCCAAGTGTGTGTGTGTACACAGTTGTGTGGCTGAAGGTCAAACTGGCCTCGTTACAGGTGCGATCTAAAGTTGACTTGAAAGGCACTAGTGTGGCATTTACCCGCTGCAAAAACAACACATGCACATTTCTCTGATCTAAAAGAGGCATTACAAACAAAACCATCTGACTTTGTCGGGATTTAATATAAATTTATGCTGTGAACTGTATGCATGCATCATAGCCCTCTCTCAGTCAGGGTAGCTGAGGTGTTGCGCACACAGCAGGGTGTAGCGTTTCCCCAGTGAAATGGGAGCAGGGGAGCCCGGGTAACCAGACCAAGGCTTTATTCTCTGGCTGGGTGTGGTGCTCAGGAGCAGAGGATCATGGGATCTCTGACCTGGACTGACATTAGCAGCTGTTGTAGAGGAGAGGACCAGAGGAGACTGCATATAGCCTGTGCCAGCATAGTACTTATAGCAAGCTGTTCCTAATTCACCTTCACATGCTGTATCACAGAGACGCTTGTTATCGGTTTTGACTGTGGAGCCAGCAACATTGTTATCACAAAATGTGCCTGTGTATTACACTTTTTTGCAGGTTTTGTCAAAGACACACAGTCTAAAGTTCAGTTTATTCTGATATTGACTCTTACACTGTAAATGATAGGGTCATTAGGTTAGGGTGTTAAATCACAGAGATTTTGATTCTCCTCCAAACACTTCTGTATAGATCCTCACTGGGAAAAGTACTTTTTATGTATGTGAAACCAACTCTGGAATTGGGGCAAAGTTACTGGTTTCATCTCTTTCAAAGTTCAGCTTCAACAGTACTGCATTGCTTCTGTATGTTCTGCCTGTGTAGCAAAATGATCAGTTTGGAAATGTGCCACAAAACTACTTAAATAATATTGGTGTCTGTGTAAATCAAAGGATGTTGCTGATCTCCACTTTTTTCCCTGCAGCACTCTTCGGTGGACGGCTTTGTTGAACCCCAAGCCCCCCCAACAAAGTCCGCGAGTCGTCACAGCCTGCCACGATGCCGCAACTCTTTCACCTCCACAGAGGAGCACCCTCACATCGGCAATTACCGCCTCCTCAAGACCATTGGGAAGGGGAATTTTGCCAAAGTGAAGCTGGCACGACATGTCCTGACTGGACGAGAGGTGCGACAAGTTTTTAATCTTTGCTTTAAAACCTTTATTCTGTGTGTTTTATTTGTGCTATAGAATATAGTGATGCACTGATCCAATATTTATATGGGATATTGATCAGCAGCAGTGCATTATTTGCTAAAAGGACAGCTAACAGCAAAGAATCAGCAATTTAAGGTATTTTAAGTCTGCTGCACCAACAACTTCTCTGTTTTAAGTAGTTTGTGACTTAAACGCAAACTGTGCTCACTAAGTTGACATAGCTGAAAAGCTCAGTCGGTGATTCTTTCTCTGCGAGACTCTGTCCAGTAGGTTTTTAGTTCATGAGTTGTCATCGACTCAGATTTTTGTTATCATGACCTCCACCTGCCTTTTGTCTTCTATGTGGCGGTGCGTGAATGGTAAAGGTGACTACCACAACAATAAATCACACCAATACGCTAAGCTCCCATGCTAAGCTGGAATAAAAATTTCTGCTACTGCTGGGTCATTTGAGCTGCAGTCTAAGCAGGGACACCCAGACTTCCCTCTCTCAGGCCACCTTCTCCAGCTCTTCTGGGGGGACACCAAGGTCCCAAGGTGTTCCCAAGACAGCCAAAATGTGTAATCTCTCCAGCATGTCCTGACTCTGCACCAGGGAATCCTCCCAGTAGGATATGCCGATCCTGGTCAGAAGCCTGAAGCCCTTCAACCCGCTACTTTCTTCTCAGAGCGACTCTACTTTGAGTTCCTTCCAAATGACCGAGCTCCTCACCCTGTCTCTAAGGTGAGCCCAGCCACCCTTCATGGAGGAGGCCCATTTCCGGCACTTCTATTCACAGTCTCATTTGTTCCATCACCACCCAGAGCTCGTTCCCACAGGTGAAGGCAGGAACGTAGATCAGCGGCTCCACTTTCACATTCAGCTCGCTCTTCACCATGACACACCAGTATAGCGTGCACATCCAAGTGGGCACAGTACCAATCCACCTGTTAATCTCCCGCTCTGCTCACCCTTATTATTGAACAAGACCCCAAGATACTTAAAATCCTCCACTTTTGGCCAGCAACTCATTCCCAATCTAGAGTGGTCACCCTTTTCTGACTGTGACTCATGGTCTTACACTTGAACTATAACTTGGAACCCAGGGCAAGCTGGAGGTCGTTGTATGATGAACCCAACCTATCTGCAAAATGCAGAAACGAGACCCAGATGCCACCAAACTCGACCCCCTCTAACACTTTTAAATTTTGTGCATAAAAAATGTTGAACAAAATCAAAAATTAGGATTAAGGAGTCCGCATTAGCTCCTGGCACAAACTGTTTGTGCTGATATTAATGTCACAGGAGGTTTGAAGCTCTGCAGTCACTGACTCAGCAAAGCCTTGGCAACTTTAACACACCATGTGCATCAGCACTCAGCAACCACGCTCTGTAACTTTAAATGAGCGGTTCCTCAACCCCTTGCAGTAATACCACTCTGAGTTAAATGTTGAATATCTTGGAGGTAAGAAGGTTCATGAACTGACTTGTTCCAACAGTGGTATCCTATTACAATATTACGAACAAATTCGGTGAGCTCTTTGGAACAACCCATTCTTTCATAAATGCTTGTAAAGGCACCTGCGGCGATGGGAAAACACCTGAATTCAAAGATTAAGAAACTCTGTGCCCCGGTACTTTTGTCCATATAGCGTGTTCATTTATTTGTTACCTTTTGCATTGCAAAGTATTGAAACAATCTATAAGTAGAGCCTGACGATGCCTTGCAGATATCAGAATGATTCCCAGGCTCTTCCTGAGATAGGGGGGTGATAGTGGATTGATACTCAGAGTTGGCAGGCATCTGAAGCCAAGATCTGTTTTTTGATATGGGTGTTGACAAATTTGCTTCAGTTCATCCTCATATAATACATTCTTCATGTCAATACGACTCTTTCATTGCTGCATGTTAACAATTAAGACTGCAGTTTGCTGTTCTTTCATTAATGGTTAATCTAAGTTCTATTTAAGAGTGTTCTTGTTTTATTGGACCTATTTAAAACGTGAATATATTTAATTCACCCTCACAGGAAACCAACAAAGCCATACTGTACTAAATACTCCGAGTGACCTTTTCATTTATAGTTTCAGTTCTGGTAACAATGCAAGAAGGCTCACTTAAAAGAAAAATATTTCAGCTTCACGGCTGAATTACTTGCATCTTTTTCAAGTTATGCCTCATCGCATAGATACCAGAATGTGACGAAATGATGGTATCGCTATTTATTTATCAACTCAAAATGACTATACATGAATTAGTTGATAAGGCATTGATCTACTTGCAGTCAGACCCAGTTCTCGGGTGTGTTCTGGCTGTCAGATGAATGAATTATATCCTGTCATGACAATGTTGTACTTGACCACGTTAGCTTTCCCAGTGAGGACAACCTCTCGCTCCCTTTCACCCACACACAGTCATACACTGCTGCCTTGTCAGAGTGATAGATGCCCTGCTTTGATGTGTTGTAATTAAAGCTCCTGTTTCTCTAAGGAGAAAACAATGACCTGCGATCTGCTCAGTGTCTTTCACTCAGCAGGACCCGCAGTGCTCACTGACAGGCCCGATCCACCTCAGAGGTCCTTCTCATGTCTGTCTTAGCCACCTGCATCTTTTAATCCTCTGAGTTTTAAAAAGCATCAGGTCATATCGGTATTGAGTGCCCAGGGAATAAATATTCTCTCAGGTCTAACCGGTAACAGTTTGATCTGTTCTGTGTCCTTTAATGCAAGTGTAAAACAGACACATTGAGTGTGCTCCCCGCTGTTTGCCGAGAAGGTCAGGCGCCGCTTTGTGTGCCTGAGAGCCTTTGCTGGCTCATCAGAATGCAAAGACATGGATCAGAGTAAGGGAGAAAACAGGTGGAAAGAACATGACCCACTAAAACTAATGCTATCGTAGCAGGAACCTAGAAAGACACTTACTGACATAGATTTTCCAGATGTGATGAACAGAGATTTAACTGTGTAGAAAAACAACAAAAGGTCCTGTGAACCAAAAAGGAGGTTGCACAGACTCACTTCCACATGACAGAGTGTCCTCTGTCTGCCAAAACGAACACGCACGTCAATTCACATGCATGCTGAGCTATGCTAATGGTAACATTTGCCTCTACCATATGCCCCTATGAACTTACTCAGCAGACAACATTATTTGTAAACTTGACTGATCATTTTTTAGTGAAATTAAGACGTGGTCATATAATGTCATAATTTTGCAGACTTTTCTATATCAGGGGTATTTAATTAAAATTTAAGGAGGTCCAGTTAAAACTTCCTCAAACAAACATTACAGTCCAGTGCTTTATATTTTTAAGTAGCTTAAAAACGTTCGGTAGTATTTCAACAAAGATAAATAAACTGGTTTGCAGTCTAATAATATAATAATGACAGAATGTCATTTTCTCATTTCAAGTAAAATAAGTTTTGAATTCAAATGTCTTCAAATAAAGTGCTCAGTAAAGTGTTAAAAGGTGTAGTTTGACTTTCTTCTTTGCTTCGTTTTCTTTAACCGCATTTTATCTTTAAACCCACCTCAGCTTTAACCCTCCTTTTCTTTCTGTGTGCTTCCTGTGTGCATACATTCACTATCACAAAGGAAAAGACCGCACAGATGAAAAATAACTTTACTGTACGAGAGAGTAAAATAGAAACTGTCCATCAAAATTCGCAGTCCACCTATTGGTGACCTGGGACTGATATATTTTATTATTAGTGGATTATCTGAAGCTTTGCTTACATGTGACAATTTTTATCATATATATGGTGGCAATAATTGGTTAGACAAATCAGATATAGATTGTATATAAAATATACTTGCAGCCAGTGTTGAACCCTGTCTTTTATTGTCCAGGTTTGAAGCCTTGGGTTTGTCGCTTCCTCTGCTGCAGTGTTTGAAAACTTGATGAGAGAGCAGAACTTGTTAGCGAATGTTAGCATTAGCTAGCTTGGTTAACTCATTCTGATAACTGTAATGCACACTCACAAGGTAGACACGCCCATTTTACAGTAAACAGGACAGTAAGTTACAAAATGACCAAATTTTTCTGCAATAAAGAATATTTGAACGATCTGTTGAGGCTATAAACTGCTTGACTGAGGCAAAAACTTAAGTGAGAAGCAGCATTGTTTTCTCAGACTCTTATATACCGTAGATTACTTTTTCTACCACGAAGAGTCACCATCTGGCCATTAGGACTGCTTCACAGACCTGGAGGTTACATCCATCAAGTTTATATATGAGCATGAATGCCATGGTAATTTAATGCTTTTAAGGCATTAGGTTTAGAGTAAATGGTCACTTTCCATTAATTCTGAATTATGTTTACAAATTGTTTTAACGTAAATAACAAATCAATCAAATTATCTGTTGATCTGTTTATCTTTTTCAGTTTATGTTGCAGCTTTCTTGCTGACACATGGAAGGAATTTGACCCTTGTTCTTAGAAGCTCTCAGTATCCTCTTAGTCTCCGCAGAGAGCAAATTTACTTGGAGAGCTAAATATAGAAACGAGGAAAACAAAGCACTGCAAATATGAACATACTCATTAGCACTTATATGGCAAGTATGGTATAAACTGTACTTCTTGTTTTAGAGTGCATAGAAGTGTGAAGAAGCAAATATACATACAACACTCAGAGCACTTATTTGCATAGATGTGACGCGAAAAAAATTTATGTTGTCGTACATTTCATACATCAAACACACCCACCAGCCCTGCTCCCTGTATTACAGTCATGCCTTTCTTTTCACCGCATATGACCTTATACTATGCTAAAATACTTCCCTTTAGCACACAGATATCATGATTCTGTGGTTTTGATAAGAGAGCCTAGAGGGAAATCAGAGTGTAGAGGAAACGCGTAAAGCACTCGAGCACACGAGCGATGCAAAGTTTCCCCTTTGTGTCCTCGCTGTCTAAATATTCACACACGATCACAAGTCCTGTATACTGTGAAGAGCATATGGCCCCTGTGTTATGACTGGGCTGAATAATTAACACTGATGCACAGTGCCCTTCTGTCACTGTGAAACTGAATTATTTACCCTCAAATCCATTAGCGTGAACACGCACGCACCCACATGCACACAGAGCCCTTGTGTATGATTTTTATGCCGTCCACTCATTCATCAAATCTCTGTCTGCTAACAAAAATGAAAATATTTGCCCGGCATCGTGTCGAGGAAATTAAATGAATCTCACTGACTCATGCAAAGGGAATAGTGGAAGTTGAAGCAGCAGAGTGACACATGAGGACCGTTCCAACACCTGTAGGCGTACTGTACATCAACAGACCCGCAAATACGTGCCTAAACCTGAGCTTCGTCCGTGACAGGAGGAAGCAGAGAGGAAGGGAGTCTGTCTGTGCACCTGCCCACCTAAGAAGGGCTACAAATAGACACCACCTGCATACTGTGTTTTTCTACACATAGTAGGCCTTTCTGCAGTCTTTCACTTTGCTCCAGCCTCTCCCTGTTAGACTGTTTCTTGGTGTTATTATCAAGTTTGGCTTCTGGGGTTGTATCAAATTAAATTACAGAACAATTCGTACCATAGGTCTTAGGGAAAGTGGTTTTAGATGAATAACCTGCATTCTCATCACCATGACTCAGCATTTGCTTGCTGGTTTTCCCCCTTACCAGGCTGCTTGGGATTACAGCAAGAGACTGCATCCACTGAAGCATGCTTATTAAGCTCTTATAAGGCCAGAGGCACAGTAATACTTCAGAAAAAAATGTATGTTTTTGTGATATTATTCATCTTTAATGTTATCAGTGTGTCTTCTACAGAGGTTCCAATCTTTGTGCTAGAATGTAATTCAGCAGATGAACATAGTTGATGACAAAATTTCTTCAGGATCCACTCATATAATACTTCTGATGTTAGACATGGTTATGATTGGAGATGGTGGTTAAGGCACAGCTCCCTGGGGGTGGGGTGGGGGGGGACACAGCTTACGATAATGTTGTGTAAATCGCTTTAGATTTGGAGTGTTGAAGCAAGAGTAGACATGATTTTTTTTTTTTTTTTTTTTTTTTTAAACATTTTAATAACCATGAGGTCTTAGCTAAAAATCAAGTCACTGGCACGCTTAATTTTCTGGGGTGGTTGATAGAAAATAGATGTGTGATGAATCATGCAACTCCTATACCCAACAAAATTTTAAACCTGGGGCTTTGTTATTCACTTCCATAGCCACAGGTGTATAAAGTCAAACAACTATGCATGCAGACTGCTTCTGCAAACATTTGTGAAAGAATGAATTGCTCTCAGGAGCTCAGTAAATTCCAGCGTGGTAGCGTGATACGATGCCATCTGTGCAAGAAGTCCAGCCATGAGATTTCCTTGCTATTAAAGATAAAGTAGTTTAAGAACTACACATGGAGTTTTTCAATTGTCAAGCAGCTGCAGCCAAGCTTTCCATCACAATGCAAAGTTTTGGTGTGGTGTGTAACACGCCATCACTGAAACCTTTTCTCTTGAGTGACAAATCATGCTTGTTCATATGGCAATCAAATGGACGAGTCTGGGTTTGGGGATTGCCAGGAGAATGGTACTTTTCTGACTGCGTTGTGCCAAGTGTAAAGTTTTGGTGGAGATGGAATTATGATGTGGGGTTGTTTTTAGGCCCCTTCCTGTTCCAGTATGAGTGCAAACAAGTGCACGATGCAAGGTCCATAAAGATGTGGATGAGCAAGTTTGGTGTGGAAGAATTTAACTGGCCTGCACAGAGTCCTAATAAAAAACCCGATAGAGCACCGCTGAGATGAATCAAAGCAGAGACTGCAAGGCAAGCCTTCTCGTCCAACTTCAGTGTTTGATCTCAAAAAAGCACTTTTGGAAGAAAGGTGAAAAATTCCCATAAACACTCCTAAACCTCCTAAACCCTATAAGAATGGCAGATGAGCAAATACGTTTATGCATCTTTATGCATTTTATGCATTTTTTTTGTTTAAGCCAAAACTGCAGCCATGGACCGCATTCACAGTTATAGCTGGACTCATGCTCTGGCCCCATACATGTGATATGCTAACTTTGTGCAATGTAATAAAAAGTATGTACATTTACATGCACCATTTGGTGCAATAAAGTTGGGCAAACAACATAGCGCTCTGTAACCTACTGGTTTATTTGATCAGGAAAGTGGAACTTTGACAGACTATTAGGTTAATTTTTAACTGCACAGATGTTAGTTCAATATTTCTCTGTTTGCTTTATTAATGCATTTTATTAATATAGCACCAAGGCCAACAGCAGCGTCTCCTTTCCAGTTCTGAATTGAGAAAGCAGCATCCATTCAGTACAAAGTACAATGCAAAATAAGGAACAAACACATGTTTAAGAGCTTTGATACTGTCAGTTGGTTGAAGAGTCTCAAGAGGCATATGGAGGCTGTAAAACTCGTGAAGGATTTGAAATATCAAGTCAGCAAACAGCTACTAGTTTGATCCTTAGACCCCTTTGCTCTCTGTAGTTAGGCTAAGAAAAGATTTTATGGTAATTACCTGTGGTTAGACTATAAAAACTGTCATTCTTATTTATTTACACATATAAAAAAACAAGAAAAAAGCTTACCATAGCACTTTTTTCACACATGCAGCCGTGAACTTTTCTAGACTTGTGTGTGTGAGCAATCAGCTCAGACATTAAATAGTGTTTAACCTGAGAGTTTAGTAGTACAGGATGACTTTCTGTGTGCTACATGGGGGGGTAAGGGGTGGGGGGGAACTGATATGTCCCCTTACCCCCCCATGTAGCACCAAAAACTAAAACTTCTCAAGACAATATAGTGGCTTGCTTTTGACTCTGCAGTATGGCACAGATAGTCAGTGAAAGCTGCTGAGCTCTCAAAGTGAGGAGACTACGTCCGTTTCCTCAAGCACTTTGGGGTGATTATTGAGATGGATGGAAATGACTGCTGACATGTTTGCCAATTAGAGAATATTTACCCAAACTTTTCTTGCTCCCTGCTTTAAGTTGCCTTGCTCAGTGTGTAAAGGCTCTTGATTCACAGTATAGTCATAGTGAACAGGGAATAAGTATTTCTGCGTTGATCTCTGCAAATCAATGCTTCACGTCTTAATGAATTACTGAATAGAGAAGCTTTTAGGTGTGTTCAGGCTGAATGCATGATTCAGCTGTGACATGTTTTGACAAAGCCACCTCACCGCACAATAGTGAAATAATAAGAGTTCATTTCAATGCAAGTTTTAACTGCACAAATACAAAACTAGAATTAGCTTTGACATCTTGGTTATGTTTTATCTCCTCCTGTCTACATCCCACTCTCTCTCCCCCTTCCCTTTCTTTCTTTTTCTGTCAATGTCTTCCTGTCTTTTCTCTCTCTAGGTGGCGGTGAAGATAATAGACAAAACCCAGCTGAATCCAACCAGCCTACAGAAGGTGAGTTTATGTTTTATGACCACATGGTAACATTGATGTCTTGGTTACAGTGTTCGTGGGCTTTTCCGATAGTCTTTCCCGAGTTCTTCCCACTCTGTTCTTTGCTCTTTGAACTCAGGATGTGCTATTTTACATAATGTAATCAGATGTACTCAGGAGAGACCACAGGGCTTGTTTAATCTCCAGCCACAACCTCCTTCACTCCTGACTCTGTTGGTTGTGGTTATGGGCATCTAAAAATACACTTGCTGGCCTGTTTGTCACTTACCCTTGTCTAGCAGTCATAACCAATTAGAACAAAGGCTGTGGGACTGTTTCCTGATTACTGACTCCCATTAAACACACACGTGGTTATCTTTGTGCTCTTTGTCCACATATTGCATTATTAGCTCTCAAACCAAACTAATCCAGGTTAATCTTCAAATAGATCTTTGAATATATGTGAAAAGGTAAGGAGTGCTCAAAAGGTCCTCACTTTCCCTAAATGTCCCCACTCCAGTGGTTTTAAACTTAAGCCAGTCCTCACAAAGATAGCTATCCAAGTAAATGCACAGACCTGTACACATACAGTCATCATCGCAGATTAGACCATGTGGAAGGAAAGCAAGAGCTGCCAACATCACCTACTGCGAGTCTAAAAATAAATCAGGTGTGCAGCTGACTGACAGGAATTCTTTTCATGATCATGACATTATCGTAGCGCAGCTCACCAGCGCTGCTGTTTTTTTACTTTCCGGTTTTTGTAAAAGATGAAAAAATCGCCTAGCAACTGACTGACTCATTATGATAATGGACAATTATAACAACCACACCTACATAAATGGCACTTGATGGTGTCTTTGTTAGGCCACCAGGGTGGGATAATGTTGCCCCCTGCAAGCTTCTTAATGACAAAATAATTGCGATTAGCTTCTAAATAGTGCTTCCACCTTATGTTGGTCTGAATGGAGATGAGATGAGTGAACTCGGTGAGTCAGTGAAGGCTGGCCTAATCAAGCAGAGTGTAATCATAAAGGGCTATTGTGAGACCAAATCTGGTTCACTGCCGAAGTCCTTCTTTGGCATCTGTAAAACACGGTGGTTTTTCGCCTATCAGGGCATTTCTAACACGATTATATTCCTGCAATTGTCTTGGATCTTAATGGGATCCGACTGCAATTCTTTAGCCAATCAGTGTGTAGTTGCTGTGAGAGTTTCAAGCTCTCAGTTCCACGCTCATCTAATCTGACCGAGATAATTCTCGTTGTTTGAGCTCTTTTGTATCGCAGCCTATTGTGTGGTTTCTAATCTGTGCACAAAGTGAGGGTAATGAACATTTTGTTTTGTGCGTATGTGGTGGATTAATATTCTGCATAGAAACTGACTGGGACATTGCCAGATTGGGTCATGAGGAGTTTCATACCGGATGGGTTGGGTTGTCCGCTGTGTAGTGTTGAATGTAGCAGGACAGATATATCACGTGACCTGGCAGCCCAGCTGATCAATTATTCAGTGGGCTTTAATATGTGAGCTGCATCACTTATACAGCTTTTTTTATATATAGGGGATAAGGTGTTTTTAATATTACATCATACAGTACATTGGTGTTTGCATTCACATTGGCAGATGATGTCAAATGTTCTGTATTTGTATCAACTGTAGAGTCTTGTTTTGTATCCTTATTTGGAGCATATTCACAGTTATATATTTTCACGTCCTCTGCTCCATACTATAGATTCCCGTAATAGTATACAGATATGCCATCTGCAATGCAGAAGCTCGTCTTGTAATGCAGCAGTCGTCTCCTGGACTGAATCGATCGTCTCATTGACCCAGAGTGTCCTATGCTACCCTTGTAAAAGCTCCATCACGAATACATTAAAGGGAACATGCGCTTTTTATATACAGTTTTCTGCTTGGGCACTCTTCCGACCTTGGACTGATCAAATAATGTCTTGGAAAAACCAAAGAGAAGCAACATTGCAGTCATTTGCTCTGTTGGAGGTTTGTATTGCTGCTGATTATCAAGTGAAAGGCTGGAAAAATAATAAAAAGTGGGCATCGAGAGTGCAAAAATGAGAAATCACCACTGTACTATAATATGTAGTGTGGATAATTTAATCTCACATTTTGTCAGAGCTTTTCATAGATCTGATTTTATTTTCAGCCATGGTTTTTGCTTCTAATGATTATGAAAACAAGATTATGGAGATCAAATGATTATTGTAAAGCATTCTTTTTTTCTATGATGCGTTTCTATTGTGTCGTCTAATAAATCTAACATTTCCCTTAATGTTTCTGTTCTATTTGCCACTCCATTAAAATCCCGCAAGTCACACCCTGGCAGGCTGACGCATGTTCAGTTAGGCTCACATTTGTTTGTTTATTTATTTTTCAGTCCAGTTATAATTAAAATTCAAGAAAACACAGTTAAGGTTAAAAAAAGAAGAAAACCCGTACAGTATTTAAGATTAAAATAAAACAAAACAAACCATGATCTTACCAAAGTCAATCATGATAATTTGTTTTTTCATTCAAGCTGTCCTACGGCTCACTCTTAAAAAGTGTTTCCTGGGTATACAAAATATTCATCCTGGTCACTTTGTTGAGTACACGTTACTAGCACTTGGTTGGACCCTCTTTTGTCTTCAGAACCGTTCATTCTGCTGCTGGAAACATTCCTCAGAGATTTTAGTCTGTATTGACATGATAGCACACATCCATTTACATCCATGAATCTCCTGTTCCACCACATCCCAAAGGTGCTCTATTGGATTGAGATCTGGTGACTGTGGAGACCTTTTGAGTACTGTGAACTCACTGTCATGTTCAAGAAATCTGAGCTTTGTGACATGGTGCGTTATCCCACTGGAAGCAACCATCAGACCATGGGTACACTGTGGTCATAAAGGGATTAACATTGTCAGCAACAATACTCAGCTATGCTGTGGTGTTTAAATGATGCTCATTTGGTATTAGTGTGCCAACAAAATATCCCCCACACCACTACACCACCACTGATACGTGGCATGCTTTTTTTGTTCATTCTAAATTCGGACCCTAGGATCTGAACACTGCAGCAGAAATCAAGATTCATCAGACCAGGAAACATTTTTCCAATCTCCTAATGTCCAATTTTGGTGAGCCTGTACAAATTGTACCCTCAGGTTCCTGTTCTTAGCTGACAGGAGTGGAACCTTGTGTGGTCTTCTACTGCTGTAGCCAGTTCCTTCAAGGTCTGACATGTGCGTTCAGAGATGCTCTTCTGCACACCTTGGTTGTAACGAGTGATTATTTGAGTTACTGTTACATTCAGCTCAAGACAGAATGTCCCTTTTCCTCTGTCTTCTGGCCATTTAAAGTAATTTAAATCGAATAGTTATGTCTATAACTTCTGTTCCCTGAAGGAGAGGAACGAGGTACAACACATAAGTATGGGATATCACGCCCTCGCGTGTCCTGGCTGAAGAAACCTTTATTCACGCCTTTAAGGCAGATGACGTGTGATGACACGCGCACGGCCCCGCCTGCACATATAGCCGCTGTCATCACGGTCATCCCTCAGTTCGATAGCCGCTCTTCACCGAGCCAAACTGCTCAGTGGGGCCACCTTGTGTTGTACCTCGTTCCTCTCCTTCAGGGAACAGAAGTTATAGACATAACTATTCGTTCCTTTCAGTCGATTCACTCGGTACAACACATAAGTATGGGACATATATACACGCCCCACAGAGCAGCCACCGAACCGGAATCGGGCCACCACTTCCTTAGTGAGTGGTAGACCCAGCAGAAAGGACAGTATGAGCCACCGAAGGGGCTGTAACATCCAACCGATAAAACTGCACAAAAGTGTGCGGTGATGCCCAACTAGCTGCCGCACAAATATCAGCTACAGGCACCCCTTTAAAAAGAGCCCATGAGGTTGCCATCCCCCTGGTGGAATGAGCTCTCACCCCGTGGGGCAAAGCAAGACCTCTGGTGCCGTATGCCAGTGAGATAGCTTCTATAATCCAGTGGGACAGCCTCTGTTTGGACAGAGCTCTACCTCTATTTGGATTGGCGAAGCAGACAAACAGCTGGTCACATAAACGCACATTCTGAGTGCGCTCAATGTAGGTGCATAGCACACGCACTGGACAAAGAGAATGCATCCTCCTCTGCTCCTCAGATGCAAAAGGAGGGGAGCAAAAGCTCAGCAACTCAAACTCCATTGAGCTATAAGATGCAGGCATGATCTTGGGAAAATAGGCAGCATTTGGACGCAATACGACCTTGTGGCCATCAGGAGAAAACTGTGTGCAGGCGGGATGCACGGACAGCGCATGAAGGTCACCCACTCGCTTTGCCGAAGCCAAAGCGAGAAGTAATGCAGTCTTATATGAAAGAAATTTCATATCCACAGACTCGATGGGTTCAAACGGGGGGCTACAAAGGGCCTCCAGCACCAAAGACAAGTCCCAAGCAGGGACACTGGACTTAAGCACGGGTCTCAGCCGGCGAACCCCTTTCAGAAAACGTATGGCGAGGGGATGTGCACCTGGTGTCACCCCGTCAAAGCCAATATGACAAGCAGATATAGCTGCTAAATAAACCTTAATTGTCGAAAATGAAAGGCCCTTATCCAGCAGCTCCTGCAGGAATGTCAAAACATCTACAATAGAGCACTGAAATGGGAGAGTGTGGCGGTCCTGGCACCATTGCTCGAAGGCTCGCCATTTGTAAGCGTACAAGCCTCTAGTAGATGAGGCCCTAGCGCTCTGGATTGTCGCTATCACACTAGGTGGCAAACCCTTAGCAATCAAGTTTAGCCTCTCAGCAGGTAAGCATGAAGGCGCCACAGATCTGGGCGCGGATGAAACACTTCTCCTCCCGCCTGAGAGAGGAGATCCCTGCGGAGAGGAAGCTGCCAAGGACTCGCTGCTAGCAGGCTGATTATCTCTGCATACCACGACCTTGTGGGCCACCAAGGGGCCACTAGAATCAGAGAGAGGGAATGCCGACGCACTCTCTCTAGAACTGGAGATATCATTTCCACTGGGGGAAATGCATACAGGAGCACGTCTGGCCATTGGTGCGCTAGCGCGTCCAAGCCCAAGGGTGCATCGTGGTCGATTATGGAGAAGAACAGGGGGCAGTGAGTATTTACCCTGGAAGCAAAAAGATCTATTTGCGCCTTGCCAAATAGATCCCAAATCTGAGCCACTATTAAAGGGTGTAACCTCCATTCTCTCACCAGAGGGGCCCCCCCTGGAGAGAAGGTCCGGCCCCAGGTTCAGGTGGCCCGGGACATGGGTGGCTCTCAGAGACAGAAAATGAACACTGCACCATAACAGCAGAGAGCGAGACAGCTTCAACAGGGGAAGAGAGCGTGTTCCTCCCTGCCTGTTTATGTAAGACACCACTGTTGAATTGTCCGTCCTGACTAAGACATGCTGGCCCTCCAGGACTGGACGGAAATGCTTTAGAGCTAAGAACACTGCTAACAGCTCTAAGTGGTTGATGTGCAGCTGGCGCTGAGCTGCGGACCAGATCCCTCTCACTGATGCACCCTCGCACAGCGCTCCCCACCCTCTTAGGGAAGCATCTGTGGACACCACCTTGCGAAACAACACCCTCCCAATCCGAGAGCCCTGATGCAGCAGCCTGGGCTCCCTCCAAGGACGGAGAGCTAGCATGCAAGACGCGGTTACCGGCAGCCTCCTCCGGAGGTGACGCGATGCACACAGGCGGTGAGAGAGAGTCCAGCGTTGAAACGCTCTCATTTTTAACAGTCCAAGTGGCACTACGGCGATCATAGATGCCATCATGCCCAACAAGCGTAATATCGTCTGGAAACGCAGTCTGCGTCCCAGCTGAAACGGAGCGAGGCAGCGATGAAACGCGGCCACTCTGTGCTCCGACAAACGTGCGCAGCTGGAAAGCGAGCATATTTCCAAACCGAGGAAAGAAATCTGCTGACTCGGGATTAGCGAGCTCTTTTGAAAGTTCACAGAGAACCCCAGTGTCTGAATGTGTGACAGAACCAGTGACAGCTGTGTCTCCGCCTGCTCTCTGGAGCAAGCTACGAGAGCCCAGTTGTCTAGGTAGGCTAAGATGCGGATGCCTCTCTCTCTGAGGGGCGCTAGCGCTGCTTCGGCACATTTCATAAAGGTGCGAGGAGCGAGCGACAGCCCGAACGGCAGCACTAGGTATTCGTAGGCTACGCCCTCGAATGCAAACCTCAGAAACTGCCTGTGTTTCGGGTGTATAGCCACATGAAAATAAGCATCTGTTAGATCGATTGTCGCAAACCAATCTCCCGGGCCGACTGCATTCAAGAGCTGTCTGAGTGCTAGCATCTTGAACCTGTACGTACGTAGATACGTGTTCAAGACTCGCAGGTCGAGGATGGGACGAAGCCCTCCCCCTCTTTTCGGAACAACAAAATAGCGGCTGTACCAACCTTTGTCTGTCTCCGAAGCAGGGACCACTCGTATTGCTCTTTTCCGCAATAGCGCCTTTATTTCCTCTCTGAGTATCATGGCCGCCTCGGTGTTGACAGTCGTGTTTACGACTCCCTGGAAACGAGGCGGCTTGACCCGGAACTGCAACCGGTAACCCATGGCAACGGTTCGCAGCACCCACGGAGAGGGGGCGCAAGCGCGCCACTGAGGGAAGCGAGCAGCCAGCCCGCTGACCTGCAGCACCGTCGGCGGGGCGTTGTCGCCCCCCAGTGTGTCTGCAGGGGACTGCATCACCTGCCTGACCTGGCTCATTCTGCCCGCAGGCTGAGCATTTGTGATTGTTTGAGAATAAACAACACTCTTTATTGATTGTAACATGGGAACATGTACATTCATACATTTTGTTGGAGGCACCTTTTCTGGGGCACAACAAAGAAAAACAGCGGGAACACTTGATGTGGTCACCTGAACATTTAACACACCTGAACAGGGAGTTACCTGAGGCATTTTGTGTGCAGGGGTTTTGTGCTTGGGAGACTGTGTTAGGAAAGTGCAGCGCCTTCTGGGGCTGACAACCTGAACAGAACTTAAGCGGCACCTCTTGGGCGGCAACAGAGGGGTAAAAGCAGCGTCTCCCTGCTGCTGGACCCCTTCTCCACTCGAAACCACAGCTAGGAGGGCTGAGGCTTCTTCCTCCCGGGCGTCGGGTCCCGCTGGGGGCCCGAGGGTGGGCCTCTGCTCCAGGCCGACTGGCGTGGAGCTCGGGCCGGAGGATGTGCTCTCGCTGGCGGCGCACCCACTTCAGCAGTGGGCGCCGGTCTCTTGCCAGTCGGCAGAGGAGCGGCGGGCCTGTGAGAGGTAGCTGCGGGCTTGGGCTTCGGCTGACGTCTGGGGATGATGTCGCGCAGAGCTTCCGTCTGCTTCTTCCTCAGATCGAATCTAGCCTGAATGGCTTCAAGTGAATGTCCGAATAACCCAGCCGCAGACACTGGTGCGTCCAGATATACAGCTCTGTCCCTATCCGGGACGTCAGAGAGGGTCAGCCACAGGTGCCTCTGCGCCACTACTGTCGAAGCCATCCCTCTGCCCAGGGAGAGCGCTGCACAGCGAGACGCACGGAGGATGTAATCTGTGGCGACTCTGACCTCGTTAAGAAGAGGTGCCAGCGGGCTGTCATCAGGAACCAGCGATCCGAGCTCCGCCAGGCACATTGCCTGGTACGTCTGGAGCATGGTGACGGAGCTCATGGCGCGAGCAGTGCCGGCCTGAGCCCGATAAATCTTCTCCAGCTGCGAAGCAGAGAATCTGCAGTGCTTGGACGGCAGAGTTGCGGGGCCGCCGACACCATGGTTATGGGACGGGGCCAGATAAGCAGCCAGAGACGGCTCCATAGGGGGTGGGTTAGCTAAGCCAGCCCCCTCGGCGCCGTCCAACTCCATGTACTGTCCATAGCCGGGCACAGTGACGCGGGTAGACAGAGGTTTGTCCCATGATGCTGTTAGCTCGCAGAGAAAGTCTGGGAACATGGGAAGGCAGTTTTTGGCCGTTGCGGGCTCCGGTGGGAGGAAAAAACCCGCGAACCGCGACTGCTTCTGAGCTGGCGGAGGAGAGGGCCAGTCCACCTGCAGCTTCTCAGCAGCACGGCGAAACAGGGAGAAAAGAGAGGTGTCATCGTGGCCGACCGGCGCAGCAGCGGCGGCACATTGGGCCGACAATGAGCTCTCCTGCTCATCCTCCGACAAACCATGGATGTCCAGGCCGATGTCCAGCACGTCATCGTCTTCCTGGGGAGCGCTGGCGGGCTTCAACCCAGGCTGAAGCCCGTCAGCGCTCCTGCATGGTTCCGGCTCGTCATCTGCTAACCCGTCAACATATTCCATGTGGTCAGCCCAGCTAATTGCGGGGACATCGACCGGGAAATCCTCGTCTTCGGACTCGGACGAAGCCGGGGCTCCAGACTCGGAAAGGAAAGGGTCATGCCGTGCGACAGCCGAGCGTCCCAGCACTTTTTCCACAAACGTCACCCGTCTTTCCAGGGTCGAGCGCCGGAGCTGGCGACAAAACGCACAGGCTTCGGGCTCCGTCAACGCTCTCCTAGCGTGGACGATCCCCAGGCAGACAGGGCAGGCATCGTGCTGGTCGCTGTCGTGCAAACAGAAACCGCATCCCTGAGGACAGGGGCGAACAGAAGATTTCTGCTTTGCTCGCTTCGGTTTGGAGTCCATTCCAAAACGCAAAGCGAAACGCTGCACAGGAAAAACTTGAAATTAGCGCTCCGCGGGCAGCCTACACACCAACTGGGCGGTGGAGGCTAACACCAACAGGGGCAGTTAAGCTAAGTTCAAGTCGGCAGACAACGGAGCTAACTAGCAGCAGCTAGCTAGCCCAACTCAGCAGAGGTGTTCTCAGCGAGGTGAAGAGCGTAAGAACTGAGGGATGACCGTGATGACAGCGGCTATATGTGCAGGCGGGGCCGTGCGCGTGTCATCACATGTCATCTGCCTTAAAGGCGTGAATAAAGGTTTCTTCAGCCAGGACACGCGAGGGCGTGATATCCCATACTTATGTGTTGTACCGAGTGAATCGACTGAAAGGGAACACCTTTCTTCCTCATCCTTATGCTGGGTTTGAATGTGTACATTCCTAAATGTTCGGAGTTGCTGCCATTTGATTTAATAATGTGATATTTGCATTAGCGAGCAATGGAATTTGTGTACCTAATAAACTGAGCAGTGAGTATATTAAAATACGCGATTTTGTTGGAGGCATTCTTCAAATTAGAAGTCTAGACTGAATTTCACTGTAATGCCTGAGGCTGTTTGGGCTGCTCTATGACCCTTCACCAACGAGTAGATGCAAAATTTAAGCAGCTATATACAAATTCCCCCCTTTTGACATCGGTAACATAGTAGTTTTTGTATTTTTATTACACAGCTAAGTGGATTGAGAAGGATTGTCCACTGCATTTAAAAAAAAAATAAAAAAAAAATAAAAATCTGATCTGGAGTTGATTAGACATTTTGTACGCAGGGCAAACATGGAGAAGATTTGAGCCATTCATGCTGACTCCGTTTCAGTGTGGGTGACTGAGGTTTGAGATGCCTGATTGGGCCACATCATTCCTACACTCCCTGTCAACAGCCACTCTTTCGTGTTAGCCTGTCAAAATGCCACTAATATTTCTTTTTATGGTCTCAGAGGAGCCGGGCTGTGGGCTCACCATCTGGCACTGTAGGCACAACCATCGCCCTGTCAGATCTTTTACTGCCACACGCATGCACATACACGCAAACCTGCATGACACACAGAGACATAAGCAGAAGATATTTGGTTTATGTAGAAGGCTCTAGCTGGCAGAATCTCTGGAGATTTTTTTTTGTCATTTTTGGCAACCTTATACACACATTTATGCATTAGTGTAGCTAGCATCCTCTTCGTCCTCTCTGAGTAGAATAAACTTTATTTCACATCGAACATACAGCACTTTAACACTTATTTTCTTAAGCATATCTGTGTGAGCCCACAGTGTCCCGATCATTTGATTTTAAAGAGGGGTTAGCAGAGGCCAAAATGAGTCATGAGGTTACAGCGAACCTCCACTCTTTTTCTTTATGGCCCATTGGCCCTGATGTGACTTTGAGGTGGTTTCAGCCCCAACAGGAAATGAGGTCAGCTGAGCATCCAAAGCACCTCCTGAGATTCGCCACAGGAAATGCATCACATGTCATCTGTGGTCAGGGTTGTTGACGTTGTCATGGTTTTAGGCATTTTAGCCCTAAAATAGGCCTCTCCGCTAATCCCCTCCGACCAAACGCTGCGCTCATCCCATCATCCCAGCGCTTTCTCTTTGTAATCTGTAAATAAGAGTGTTTTCTTTTTCATCGCTTAAAAGACGTCAGTGAAATATGGAAGGTTGCATGATTGGCAAGTGGTTCTCCTCTGTTACACATGACATGTAAAAGACTGAAGAGCATGAAGAGGGTAAATGAAACCCCAGAAACACTGGCAGCTTCTCTAGTTATTATTTTTAACATTGCTCAAAGCTGCAGTACCAACCTTTACCCTCACTCTTATATCCGAGTGTGACTGTGTGAGAAACTGCTCCAAACAATACATGGTGACTCTGTGTATTCTACAAAAAGCTCACTATGGGGTCAAGCTCTTGTAAATGGGTGTTGTTGATGTCTGTCTTGTGCCTGCCATTCTGCATTAGCCAATGAAACGCTGTTGAGCCTATGGGCTAGCGGAGCTTTGGTCTTGTTCAGATGAGCGGAAGGTGATTGGACGGGCAGCACTTGTGTTTGAGGTGAATCATAACACAACTGAAACGTTGGCTAAGATATGCACAGATTTACGTGTTTGTGAATATTTTCTGTTCCATAAGATGTATTTGAAAAGCGTTAAAATGAGTTTGGTGTAAGTCAAGTGTAGTTTGGTTTTGTGGATTATGAATAACGAGTGGCACATAGTTGCAGAGTGATTGAAAAAGAGATGTGCCTTTTTTTTGTTGGGTTTCAGCACCTTGGGAGTCGAGGGTGCGACGGTTTCCTGAATATCAGTGACGCTGCCTGCCTGTTTGTCTGTCTCTCACTGTCTTTCTTGGAAAAACAGAAAGCTGTGGTTATTTACTGATATGTGGTTTGAACTAATATTTGAGCACTTTAAACATGCACGCACGTACCCATTAGAGGGATGAGGGCTTCCAGACTACTCATCCTATCAATAATCTCCATGTTGAATGAGCAGCTGTGCTGCTGTGACTGAAATAGTCCAGCCAGTTCTTGTAAGTGTTCCCAGTCTGATATCGGCTCCTTCTGTATGGGGACTGCTGTAATTAAGGCTAGTTTGGGAGACTGGGTGCCTCTGGGTGGCTGGAAGTAGGTCACTGGCACAGACTACTGAGATTCAACCGCATTGCAAATGATGTGTGCGATGCAAATGTTTTATTTTTGTAGCTCTTTCTGTAATC
This sequence comes from Oreochromis niloticus, assembly GCF_001858045.2. Lineage (NCBI taxonomy): Eukaryota > Metazoa > Chordata > Actinopteri > Cichliformes > Cichlidae > Oreochromis > Oreochromis niloticus. Next base: position 17,183,900 of record NC_031978.2, on the reverse strand, counting down.
CTTGTCTACCTGAAAATCTGCTTTATGCCACGCCGTGACCCCCCCCACCTTCCTGCATCTGTAGATATTATTGATATTAATAGTAGACTGGATCAAAGACCGCTAACTCATTATCTCCTGTCAGCCTGCATGGTGGCTACATCCTTATTGAGCTTATATCGACAGACACAGTGTTTGTTGTTGTCGTTTTCCACTGCCCTTCTCAGATTTGTTCTAATTTTTGTTTCCAAGTGGCTGCACGCGTGCTTCCCATGTGAGGGGCTTTAGGGCAATGACGCAAACGAGAGAGAAAAAGAGAGGCGGAACAAGGCAGAGACGGGAAGAGATAAGAGACTGAGATAAAGCACTGCCTCTGTAATTCATCACTCATCCAGAATATTACAGATTTTCTGTCTTGACTGATGCATCAGATATTAAAGCACGTGCATGGATGGATGTGTATCGGAGGTTGTAACTTTTTTGGGGGGGGCGGGGGTTGTTTTGTTTTTTATTCTTGTGTAGTGCGGTAGATCTTCTGGTTTTTGTGTCAGTGTGTTTCCACTCTAATTGACTTTGTTACCATGGGGGAACCTCTCAGGCCAACATGGCAGCTGATGAATATGGAGCAAGGTTTGCCATGCAGAAGCCTGCTATTCTGAGCCACTTGGATCTGGAAGATTTTTGTCCCATAACAAATTCAGGCTGTAAAATCTGCATGCACACATTCCTTTAAAATGTCAATCTCAAAGTAGTTGCATTAATGTATAAACGGGAGTGTGTATATAATGTACAAGTGAACACCATACGCTCAGTCTGTAGGAACTCTATATTTGTGCCTGTTAATATGCTGTAAACTGTTGGTGTGTTTTCATAATAGTACAGAAATGGATCACACAGATTGGGTACAAAGCCATGAGAGGGATGCTAAAGGTTTTTGCACAGTGAATTTCAAATCAGTCAACATGTGTTGGAAGTGTAGACTTTCAGCTTTAATGCAAAGATGTTTAACAAAAATTTCCTATTAACCATTTAATTTTCATACATAGTTGCTCACAAGTATTTGGACAAACTAACATAATTTTAAATATAAGGGTTGTTTTTGATAGTTGGATGAAAATCCTTTGCAGTCAGTCACTAAAGCCTAGAACCACGGAGATCACCAAATGCTGTTTCCTCCCATGAGATCCTCTGTGAGGGCCCTTCACTGCAGCCACGTTCAGATGCTGCTTGTTTGTGGGTCGATCTGCATTCAGTTTTGCCTTCAGTACCTGAAAACCATGCTCTGTCGAGTTGAGATCATGTGACTGACTTGGGCATTGAAGAATATCCTATTTCTTTGCCTTGAGAAACTCTTAGGTTGCTTTTGCAGTGTGCTTCGAGTCGTTACCCATTCCCACTGCAAAGTGCTGTTAATTCAGTTTTGCAGCATTTGGCGAAATGAGCAGAAATGAGCACACAGAGTATCGCCTTGTGCACTTGTACAGAATTCATCCTGCTACTTCTATCAGCTGTCACATCATCAATAAACACCGGTGACCCAACAGTGACCTTCTTCCACTAGCAGCCATACATGTTCACGGCATAACACCGCCGCCACCATGTTAGACAGGTCATGTGGTATGACCTGCCTAAGTCTAATCTGACCTTCTTGTTCTTGAGTGTAGCCAGTGGTTTGCACTTGTAAATCTTCTATATTTGCATTCATGAAGGCGTCTCTTCATTGTAGACTTTGACAGTTATACATCTGCCTTCTCAGGACTGTTCTTGATTTGGTTAGTTGCTGAGAAGTTGTTATTCTTAATAATGGAAATCATTCTTTTAGCATGCGTTTTAGTTGTCTTCTGTGGTCTTTCAGGCCTTTTGGTGCTGCTCAGCTGGCCAGTGCATCTCTTTTGGGCCTGATAATTAAAACGGTGAAAAGCTATAAAATGAAATTCAGATACGTTTGTCATGAAACGCCAAAGAAGCTAGCTTACTTAATAGAGATGGAATATAATTACATTTTTTTTGGTATTGTCAATAAATGTCTTTAAAATGACGATGAAAAGGACATTTTTGAAACTTTATGATGAAGATTTCTTTACAAAAAAAAAAGTGTCTTGAACTGCTTATTTTGTACTGATGAGAACATTTAGAGCAGTGGGAGGAGTGTGGGCTTGCCTCTGAATAAACTACAGTGCCCATCTACATTGTAATGAGGGAAAATGTCACCGAGTGTGCCTTACTGATGTGGTTTTAATAGTTTCCGGACAACAACGGAGCTCTGTGGCACTGGGCAATAATCTATGCAAGTCTTCAAACCACACTTGTTGTTTGGGGGGAAAATATGTTGTTTAGGTTTAAGAAAACTTCAGACTTTTTCTTGCATTACTCGTGTGTGGGCGTGGGTGTGTTTTTTTTTGGATGTAATAAGAGGAAGAAAAGAAAAAGTGAGGCAGGTGAGCAAGTAGAGACAGGGACCCAAAGAAAGAATTAGAGTGAGAGTGAGTACCTGCATGTTGAACCAGACTGTGGCTCAGAGGTCCCACAGAGTCAGGCCTGCTCACACTGGTGTAATAGCTGTGTTTGATGACCTAGAAACATAGACTATCCCGGCACTTATGTAAGACCTAAAAGGCCACTGAAAGAAGTCGAACAAACACGCTCGTATAGACACACACGCCACACTACAGTATCCATTCTCTTCGTTTAATTTGACACATTCGATAACGACATATTTTTCCTCGTTTTTAGAACAGACTGTGGATCAAAGCGTCGCTCAGTTTTCACTGAGTCGAAGCCAGCAAATGGCAAAAATCTGCGCTCTGCCTCAGGTGTGAAATCCCAGTCGTGTTGAAATTTAACACTCAAACACAACCTCAGCAGAGCTCTGCTGAGAATCGGCAGAATGTAGACGATTCAACAGCACCTCTAAGTGGCTGCAGAAGCTCGTCTGACATAAACAGCCATGCCAAGACTGAGTTTTAAATGATTCTGCTTTCTGACTCATCACTCAGATGTTGCACAGGGGGGCTCAGAGAAATTAGATTTTCCTCTATCCTTCTGTGGCTGGATAGAAACTTTCTCCCTCTGCAGTAGAGGGACCTTCTTCTACATTTTGTTTTCTACAGTTATGTGACTAAGGCATCAGCATCATTTCTGCATCTTTTTTGCATGCTAAGATGATTACATTAGGCAGCAGATGTCTGACTGGCTCTGAGCCTGTGTACTGCCTCTCTGCAGTGGCTGGCTGTGCGTGTGATGCTGCTGACTGGCTGTTTGGACAACCGATTGGCCGGCTTGCTGGACTGCAGCGTGTCAGTGGAGATGTAATTCTCTACCCTGTCTGTGTAGGGCAGGGTTTAGCACAATGTTTTCACTACGCCATGTTGCTTCACACAGTGCAGTTGTCCTGTCATCCTCAGGTTCTCTTATGGTTTCGTAGATGCATGTAATTTATTGTGGCTGAGTTCCCTTCACTTAACTCCTCTAATCAGTGCTTAATAAGTGCTTTCCCAGCAGAGCCCGAGCTGACACTAAGTGCTCATTGATTGTAATTTCATTTGACATGTTTGTGGGTGCATTAAATGTTCCTGTGTGTCTCTACAGCTCTTCAGGGAAGTCAGAATAATGAAGATTCTGAATCATCCAAATATAGGTAAGCCCAAACAGCAACCTGCAAGACCCTCAGTGAGTTTGGATTAGTATTTCCCTGTAAACACACACTGTGTAACAAACGATCCCGGTTAAGTTACTCCTTTATCCATGAAAACATCTCACACTTTGATAAGATTGTACTTTCCTTCTGCAAATTATTCTTTTACTTAGAATACTGTGCAAAACTCACGATCCACACCTCATTTTTTTATATTTTGCTTTTAAGGAGCCAGAATGTTTTTTTTTTTCTTTTCTTCTACCTGGTCTTGAGCAATAGTTCTCCAGGCTTTCTTAAGGTCTTTTAAAGTTGTTCTTTGAACATTGGCTGCAGGGAAATCTCCTCCATGCAATATCACCTGGAAAGTGTCTGATTGAAGCAAAGGTCCTCATTTGTCAGCATGACAATGATCCCCAAAACACTGCCAAATACAGTAAAAGCATACCTGGAATAGAAAAACACACAAAGGCCAACATGAGTGAACTATCAGTCATGTTGAGTGGGATCAACTTGAGAGTAAACAGAACAAAAGGCAGCCAACATCCAAAGAAGAGCTTTAAATGTCCATAAAGATGTCTTGAGAACTATTCCTGACGACTACTGTGTTAAAGAATGAAGGTAGTCATACCAAATACTAACTTTTAGGCTCCTTAGAGTTGCAGAAACTCTGTTTTGTCTTATCTACTGTATATTTGAACTTGTTTAAATAAATCGCAGCACCTGCTTCCCATTTTCCTAAAAAAATATAAAGAAATTATCACATCTTGATCTGACTGTGCAAAAGTACAAGCATAGTTAGCAAATGGTTTAATGCCACTTTGTACCATGCTGGCACCATTCAGACTCTGTTAAGAGTTTTATTGCATTAGGATAGACCAGACCAGCAAGCTCAGCTTACACCAAATCACAACCTTCAATTAGCTTTTGATTTACTTCATCTCTGCCTCATTTTCCCCACTTTCTCCTGCAGTGAAATTGTTTGAGGTGATTGAAACGGAGAAGACTCTTTATTTGGTGATGGAGTATGCCAGTGGTGGTAAGTGAAGCATTAATTCATGTCCACCAAACAGGTGACATTTTGTTCTGAGTGTCACTCTGTGTTAGTCTAACTCTAATATTCATTGCAAAAATGCTTATTTACAAATCTGTCACTCCAGCTAGTCACCATTTCAAATTAAATATTAAACATGTTATTTGTTACCTCAAAGCAAGCATTAGTACATGGTTATTATGATGTGATTTTTATGAAACCTATTGATAATTATATAATTCTTCTTTATACAGGTGAAGTGTTTGACTATCTAGTGGCTCATGGCAGAATGAAGGAGAAGGAGGCCAGAGCCAAGTTCAGACAGGTGAGTCATCAGTATCGCAGCGCTCACGTCTCTGTCGTCATTCCCTTACTCTGTTTTTTGAGAGAAGACTGCATGCACCAAGATCAAGCTTTATCACCGACTGCAGAGGAAAGAGGGAACAACTTCCTTTTAGATGCTGCTCTGACATCTAGTGGTGCTGCAGGAGCAATAAGGCATCTACAGTAGTTTGTGGATTTACTAGTTTCCTTTCATGCTTGGCCTGAAAGTGAACAGAATTCAATTTTATTTTTGTTTTTTTTTCTTCGGTGTAACGTCAACAGGGTCAAAATCCAGATGTGTTCACGTGTGTCTGAGTGCATGCAGGTTTGTGGCCTCTTTTAAATAACAGCAGGTTTTCTGTTTGATTGATGTCGTTTCTATTCTAGCGTGTCTAAATCTGTAAGGCTTAGACATGCTAGCCTGCGTGTAGCTTGTAAGCCTGTGTTGTCACACGGTAACAGCGGTCTCTGCATGAGAGACATTAGGATTTTCAAAAACTTCACAAATACAAGTCATAAACCTGAAGTAAAGCTCAAAACAGCCCAGTGATACTCAAGTAAAAAAAAAAAAAGCGCCAAATTAAAGATCATGTGCAAACTACTAATAAAATGTTTTGCTTGCATGAAAGCTCTCTTTGTTTGTTTGTCTCACGGTTTGAGATAAACAATGTCACTGCAAAAATCTTATACAATATCCAGCCTTCTATTTTTCTTAACCGCTAATTCAAATATAAATTTCACTGGGGGGTCTGAAGCCTTTTCCAGGTGGCATAGCATGAGAGGCGAGGTGCACCTGATCAGGTAGCTAGTCTTTTGCAGGGCTAGCCCAAAGAGATAGACAGCTGTTTAAGTTATATTCACATCTGTGGCTAATTTAGGGGGTTTCCACACCTGTGGAATTCAAACTCTGATTCTGGTTAATTTTCCCCTTTGGTGCAGTTAGTTTGTGCAGGTGTGATCAGACAAAACAACCGCACCGTGACAGTTGGGGGGAGGTGGTCTGGAACGGTTCCAAACAAACTCCAGAATGGTTCATTTATGGTGTGAACGTAATCCGACCCCGATCTGAACCAACTACCCTGGTGTATGTTACAAGTTTAAGTTTAAAAAAAAAAATCCCGTAGAAACTTACGTTTTGTTTTTTTTATTCTAGCTGCAGGAAGATACTATAGATGTGCAAAGGTGTGTATGGGCTAGCAACTAACTGAAATGAACGTAAATTCAGTTTTCTCACCCAACACCTTCTTCCTGTATATACCTTTTGTTGCTCCCGCCCCAGCCAATGAGTGCACTGAACGTTCTCACGTGGTTTGTTGTGATGCGTTTTGGTTCACTTGGATTTCACTTGGATTTTTGTCTGTGTGAACCCAAACCAAACCCTGGGATGAAGCTGCTAGTTTACAAACTCATCAACTGATTCGGACCAGAGTAAACAAGCTATCGGTGTGAAAGCGCCCTTACAATCACCAGCTAGCCCAACGAAAACAGTTTGTGAACAAAAACCGGTAGAGTAATCAATGAAGAAAATGGCTGTTGGCTGCAGTTTTTGTGTGCATTTCTATGTAATATACATGATATTGTACATGTATTTAATTACTGTTAATGCCTGTTTTTTATTTTTTTTAATATTTCAGATTGTGTCTGCAGTGCAGTATTGTCACCAGAGGAGGATAGTACACAGAGATCTAAAGGTGAAAGTTTGTGAGACAATTTCTCCTCACGATTCTCCACATCAGTCACTTCCTGTCGGTGTTGACAGTCCATGGTGTCGTTTGCCTCTTTTTCTCCTCACTGCAGGCAGAGAACCTGTTGTTAGATGCAGATATGAACATCAAGATAGCTGATTTTGGCTTCAGCAATGAGTTCACTGTGGGCAGCAAACTGGATACTTTCTGTGGCTCTCCGCCATACGCTGCTCCCGAACTCTTCCAGGGGAAGAAGTACGATGGTCCAGAGGTGGATGTTTGGAGTCTAGGGGTTATCCTCTACACACTGGTCAGCGGCTCACTGCCCTTTGATGGGCAGAACCTAAAGGTGGGCAGCTGTTTTGTTTTTTTTTGTTTTTGTTTTTTAAGTAGTTCGTATTGACTCAGGAACTACTTGGAAATTTTAATGTTGCAACTGGTGATAAGCTTGGGAAAGTTTTTTCTATGTGAGCACTTTCCACCTCTGACTGTCCACATGTCGATAAAGTGCTCTGTGTGTTTCAGATAAAATGCTTATGTAATCATCTGATGTAAAGATCATATTGCACTTGGGTCTTGCAGATATTGTCAGTTGTGTGCATTCAGACAATAGAAAACACTGATACAGTGTACGTAAAGGGAGGAGTTATTTTTCTACCAGGTTTCGCCGTGGTTAGTACAACTGTGGTGTTGCTCTCGAAATGAGTTACAAATTTCTTTATTAATTGTCCACATCACAGTTGAGATTGAAGAAAAGCTTTTTGAGAGACAAGTCGTATAGAAAGAAGAAAAAAACAAACTAACAGTAAAACTACAAATCCAAATCTTTTCCTTCCTCTGAGCTTCAGCACATTTTATTAAAAATATTTATTCTCCAAATAATTATAGCTGAACTGTAACAGTTTCAGTAATTACATCTTTTATTTATCAGTTTGAATAATTCTGTTTGAGTATGAAATAGCTTGAACTCCAAAAAGCCTGATTAGATGAAGTTGGGCCAAAAAGAAAATCTGAGCCATTCTGACAGACTTACGATGTTCACATGCTCAAGAGGTGGTTACTTCAACCATAAAAAATTAAAGGTGGAATTTACTGTGTATTGTGTGTAATGAGACATGCGCGTGAATTCATGTCCCTTTAATAAAGCAACAGTTTGGACTAAATTTAGTCAGATTTACTAATGTTCACAGCGGGCTGAATGACCTGCAGTATTATAGGTGCATTGATCAATATCTTTATAGCCACAAGTACATCATGTGAACACAGCCAGCCAAAACGGAGCCATAGGAGAATAAATATTTGACTGGCATTCACCACTTGACTCTAAATAGCTGCTGAGTGCACACTTGATGAGTAAATAAGCAACATTATGCAGCGATTGTGTTGTTTACGCTGGGGTCTGCTCCTTTCAAATGGCTTACATGGGGAAAAATGATGCTGCTCCTTTTATTGCTAAACTTTGTTGCTAAATTCTCCTCCTGTCTGTCTGCGACTTTGGTGTGCAGGAGCTGAGAGAGAGAGTCCTGCGAGGAAAGTACCGTATTCCCTTCTACATGTCCACAGACTGTGAAAACCTGCTAAAGAAACTGCTCGTGCTCAACCCCGTGAAACGAGGCAGTTTGGAGGTAATACCTGTGTTTGCATTGATGCAGCTTAACAGTTATTTCCTCTTCGGCAAGTTGTCAAAAAGATAGTCGTAACCATTTGGAGTAATATTGTTTTTACGTCATGGAAGCAGGTAATTGCCACTGGTGGTGGGTGGAAAGCAAGAGAGTGGTTTTAATTTTATAGCCTGTCAGAGGAATGATATTCTTCAAAGAGTGGACTTAAAATTTGATTTCACTAAAGCGTTCATCAACAGGAAAAACTAAATGGAATGGAAATAATCCTTAATTTTGTGTACAAAATCCTTATATGATGCGCATTCATCATTATGAGTTTTTCTCCTTTGCAAATAGTGTTTGGACACTCATTGTTTACAGGTCAATACCATCCCTGCACTCAGACCCAGGCTCAATAGTAAAGATTTCTCCAGTAATAATAACAATTGATCGCCATGTTGTCAGCCTTTCGTCAAATTCCCGTTGCGTGTTGTATAACTGATTAATTACGAGCCGTTAAAGAAGACATACATGATTTTTAATTGCCTTCTTTCTTTGTCAGCAAATCATGAAAGACCACTGGATGAATGTAGGTCACGAGGAGGAGGAGCTTAAACCTTACATCGAGCCTGAGGCGGACTTCAGTGATTCATCCAGAATAGGTGTGTGTTTGTGTTTGTGTTGATCTCATTCTTTGTCATTTAAAATTCTGGGATTCTCGCCTCTAATGTTAACTGACTCCATCACTCAGAGCTCATGGTGACGATGGGTTTCCCTAAAGATGAGATCACCGATTCCCTGCAGAGTCAAAAATATGACGAAGTCATGGCCACTTACCTGCTCCTGGGAAGAAAAGCCCCGGAGGTGAGTTTGTCTGACTTGCGTCTCATTGATCGCCTACATCACCGCTGCAGTGAGTCATGTGACCACATCCGCCTTCACGTTGCAGTTCGAAGGGAGCGAGCCTCTGGCTAACAGCATCCTGGGTCAGCGACAGCGGCCGACCAGTGACATCAACAACAGCTCCAGCATTTCTCCCGCCCATCCCAAGGTCACGCGCAGCATCTCGACCAATCAGAAGCAGCGCCGCTACAGTGATCATGGTGGGGATGATGATGATGGTGGTGGTGGTGGTGGTGTCGTAGAGAAGCCAAGTAAAGTAACCTCATCCTTCCCGGCTCTGAGAGTGCTGCGTGTTGTGTAGAGGGAAGTTACTCTCAGTCACTGATGATTGGCCGAATGATGAGACTCCAGTGTGCGCACTGCTGAATAGACCTCAATAAGCTTTACAACAGAAACATTTTCCCACCGTTGACACTAATTTAGGAACTTTCCATTCCTTGTGCTCTCAGATTTATTTATGGTGGAGAAAAAAAAGTCTGTAAAACCTCGACTGACTAACTTGTTTGCTTAATGTGGTCTAATTTTCCTAAACAGTGAACCAACACTTAAATTTCAAAATCAGTGACTCAACCTGCACACTGCACTGGTTGTGTAGCAGCTTCCTCCTAAGTCTTGTGGGGCCATTGTGTTTGGCGCCATCTTCTGGCTTGCTGCTTTCCTGCAGCTCCCTCAGGAGCAGCACCTCAAAGCATGTGGAGGGAACAGCTCTGCTCGATATGTGCTCACCTTGGCTTCTGTATCTGTATAACTCGAGAAACAAAGTGTTGATGCTGCCTCTGACAGATTCGATGATGTATAAATCCTGGCTTTGATTGGCTTTGCTTGACACTGTCCTCGTCTGTTCTTTTTCTCCTGAAAGCTTAAATGTTGGAGGTGTAGAAATAACGACGCGCTTGGTCAAACATTAGTAATTCCAATCCCGTGTGTTTGTGTGTGCGTCTCTCCTAGTGGGTCCATCTGTGCCGCCGGCGGTATCGTATACAAAGCGTGGCCAGGCTTTGAGCGTGGAAAGTGACCACAGGGAGGAGTGGGACGGAGCGCGCCGGCTAGAGCTCAGCACTTCAAAAGGAGATGTACCCGCCTCGCCCCTGGGGGTGCAGGAGAGGAAGAAAACCACAAGTGCTGTGGGGGTGAGGAAGTGGGCACTGTACACTGCGTACTCCTGAATAAACAACTGCACTCAAATTTAATACTCAAGAAAACGTTTTGTCCTTTTTATATAACTCACAGTAATTTTTTTTGTTGTCTCTCCGCACAAACAGACCAACGGGTCTATGACTCGCAGGAACACATACGTGTGTGAACGATCCTCCACTGACCGCTATTCAGCTATTCCCAATGGCAAAGACAGCAGGTACGTGCTAGCATTTAGATTAATCTATAGATCGGTTTTCACACCTACAGTACTTTTGCTCTGTTTTGTGTTGGTTTCTTCACATACACTTAAAGCTACAAGTGAACTAAAATGCATCACTAGAAACCACATGAGAACGCCGAGTTTGCTTATTGGTTAGAAGTGCCTGGGGCACAGCAACAAAACTCATAACAGGATGGAAGAGTTGTGTTCTGGGCTGGTGAGCAGTCGGTTTATTTTATGGTTAGTTGCTATAGTTTGTGCACTCTGCATGTCTATGGTACTCTGCTGCATCCCAGAATGCAAGGCATACCTCGCTACAGGAAGGCGTGTAGCCCAAAGTTGCAGTGTACACCTGGTAGCTAGCTCAGCTTAAAGGTTTTCTTTCTCTATTTATCCATCTGACACACACTGCACATGACCCCTACAGCACCTCCTGCAGGCGGTGCGTCTACAGGAAGGCACGCCAATGTCTTCTCTTTGGGTGTCACCTGACTGGGCTCCATGGGCTAGGGCTAAGGCTCGGGCACCAGCCGCCCTCCCTCGAGCTCCCTCCCCAGGCCTGGCTGGGGGCCGCGGTAACCCTATTCAAAGCGGGCTGAATTGGTCCCTTCTTTTATCCATCCATCCATTTTATACAACATATTTGGCACTGGGTCACTGGGGCAGAGCTTCCTCTCCCCAACCACCTCCTCTAGCTCATCTGGGGGAAACCAACATGTTCCAAGGCCACTGAGAGACATGATGTCTCCAGCGTGTTCTGGGTGTAAGTCAGGGCCTCCTGCCGGTATGAGCGTGATTCCCATGTTCTCATCTGTACAAACAAACTGCGACAAGTAGCAAAACAAACCAGAGTTTGATTTTAAGCGGGGCAGGTGTGAAAACACCTCAGTTTTTTTTGTGTGTGTGTGTATGCATGTTTTTCCATGCCTGTTTTTTTGTTTGTTTGTTTGTTTTTGGTTTTTTTGAAAGCCACAAATGAGAAACTTGTGGTTTCACATTTGTGAATATGCTGTATAAATAATGTGAATTGAACATTTTATCTTTATCCGTACTCTGCTTCGGTCTCCAGTTTAACCGAGGTGTCAGGGAGTACCCCGTCGACTGCAATGAGCTCCACACGACCTCGTCACACCAAGTCTATGTCATCATCAGGGCATCCTTCAAAGAGCACACTGCCCCCCATCGATGACAACACTGAGCTTAAAGCCAGGTGAGCAGCTGAGTAGGTGATGGAGATTACAGTGGTGTATTTATTTTAAGTTAAATGTCCAGATGGTGATTTAAAATCTCAGGTTTCTTTTGAAATTTTACAATTAAAATGGAAGAAAATTAATATCCATAGTGGGGCTGCAAAGATTCAAGTAACTTAAATAACTCAATCATAAAAGAAACTTTCAGTGCTTTGTTTAATCCATGACTCTTTGGCGCTCAGTCGTCACCATCTAACCAGTTTAACGTGGGGCCGGAATCGGTCTACACACACAGCTGTTATCATGATGGTGAGCTCAGGTGGAGTGAAATAAAACGTTTTTCTAGCATCCAAAACGACACCGCTCGTTCTTGTAATCAACTTTAAAACCTTTACTGGGAAAAGCTGATAGCACTCGTTAACCAAACTACCTGTTCATCAAGCGCCATTGTGAAGAAAAGAGAACTTTGCTCCCATCCACCACCGTTTGTTTTACACAGCATAAATTCTACAATAAAGCTACAGAGGTTATAATAAAAGCGCATGTGTAGAAAGTGAGATGAACAGATGAACTTTTAACTTAGTCTGGCGCGATGTTTAGCTTAGGCAGCTTGCTGAAGGATGACGGCAGTCGTCCTACTTTTCATTCGAGTGATACCTATAGCAAGCAGGAGTGACTCTAAAGGGGGCAAAGACCATATTTAGTTTAAGGCTTTAGGAACATAATTTTCCAGGTTTACTTAATATAGAACAGTGGTGTCCAAACCCAGGCCTCGAGGGCCGGTGTCCTGCAGGTTTTAGACGTGTCCTTGATCATCACAGCTTATTTATATGGTTAAATGACCTCCTCAACATGTCTTGAAGTTCTCCAGAGGCCTGGTAATGAACTAATCATTTGATTCAGGTGTGTAGACCCAGGTTGAGATCTTAAACCTGTAGGACACCGGCCCTCGAGGCCTGGAGTTGGCCAAGCCTGATATAGAATATGACACACACAGATACACGCACAAAACACATGCACATCATGAACACACACCAGATCTACCTCATTCAGGAGATTTGGTACTATCAAACCCTTTTGACTCAATATTGTAAGAAGAATTCTTTCCGGAGGAAAGGGTATTTATTTTATGCCTTAGTTTCAGGTGTTTGCAACTTTTTTTTTAGTATTATTGTACTGTGGTTACTTAATTTTGCATTTGACATAATGTTTTCTTTTAAAAATTGTATTTAATATGGCACATAAATGATTCTTTTTTCTTAAACACATGCAAAACGTTGCAATTTCTAATCAATGGAATAATTGATAGTACTTGATTACTAGAATAATAATCAATAGCTGTAAGTATGTCCAAAAAATGGTAAGCAAATGTCCTTGGGTCATCACTTCAGAAACAAATTACAAACATCTGTTGGAACAGATATATTTTTGCACCTTAGTTAATTTTTTTGTATTCATTGCTTTAATTTCACTCAGCAAATGGAACAATTAAATCTACGGTCTGTGTCTTTAAAAACAGTCTGATGGTCTCAAACTGCTGTTTCACCCTGCACGCTCACACAGTCATTCAGATTCAGCAATGGCATTAAAAATGTACTTTTCATCGAGAAGTACCATAACTTCATTCTAAAATACAAACTGAAATGTGCCAGATGTTCATCTCCTCCAATGCGTTTTTCTTATTCTGCAGCTCGTCTCCACGCGGCCCCTCCACCTCTCCGTCTGCACACAGTATTAGCACCCCAGAGAAGAACCGTTTCCCCCGTGGTACCACCAGTCGCAGCACTTTTCACGGAGCCCAGCTCAGAGACCGCCGCAGCGCCACCTACAACGGACCTCCAGCTTCACCCACATTGTCTCATGATACGGGGGCTCTTGCTCAACAACGCAGGGGCACCTCTACAGGGATCATTAGCAAGATCACCTCCAAGTTTGTCCGCAGGTCAGTGCTTTGTACCTTAGAGTCGTTGCACCCAACAGTTATTGTACCACCGTGGTCTCAGAGTCAGAGCTACATGTTAAACAAATATTTGACTGAGAACAGCTCAATGTTTTCAAAACTACAGGAAGTAAAGCCATACTTTACTAATTTATACTTCCTTTGTGCTAAGGTGCTTTTATTATTGAAGGGAAATGCAGGTTCTACTGGGAGAAACATTCATGTGCTCCTGGTGTAGTCTCATTTCCAGATCAGGAAGTTGTTCTTCCTGCTTTGTTGTGTTCAAACTTACAGTACTGTGCAAAAGTCATGAGCCACAGCTCGTTTCTTCTTATTTTGCTTGGATAATGGGAAACAAGTGCAGTGATTTACTTAAATGTGCAAACATAAATGGAAATAACATCTGGTTTGACCACTTTTATTTTTTCAACACAACCTCTTTCTTGTGATTTCTTTAAGTAGTCTTGAGGAATATTTCTCCAGGCTTCCTGAAGGACATTCAGAGCTCTTCTTTGGGTGTTAGCTGCTTTTTTCTGCCATGTAGAAATAATGTTGGGTTTGAAGCTCTGAGGTGGAAAATCCACGACTGAATAACTGTTTTGTTTTTCTATTCAAGTATTCTTTAGCTGTGTGTTTGGGATCATTGTACCACTGAAAAATGAAGTTGCTGCCAAACAGACATTTTTCAGATGCTGTTGCATGCAAATGATTCCATTTTTGACCGGATCCCAAACCCCACTGGCTGAAATGCAGCCCCAAACCATGACAGGAGACTCCAGCATGTTTTACAGAAGACTGTAGACACTCTCCTGCCATCCTTTATACTTATAGATGGCAATTTATACCAAAATGCTCCTTGGAAACAAATGATAAAGAAATGAGCAGTGACTCAAGATTTTTGCACAGTACTGTACATTATCTAAATCAGAAAGTCACTTTTCTTTCTAGTCTGACACCAAATTAATATACAGTCATTTTTTTAAATAGATTACAAAGCAGTTCAGAAAAAGACTTGAGTCTCCTTCCATGCTATCAGCTCTGTAAGGCTATACTTGGTAAAAACCTGCTAACAGGCTCACATTAACCAATACCAGGTGTTAGCTTTATCATGGTCACTGTATAAGTTTAACAAAATAAAAAGTAAAGCTGAGGTGAGGTGAATTATGTTGCAGGTATCAGTCATTGGACAAATTATTAGATGCATTCAAATCTCGATACACAACTGATGGCTAACACTGGCTGACAAGCACAAAGTCTTATGTTGTTGTCGGTCTGCAAAATGTACTACAACAAAACTACACCAAGCTTGTCTGTTTACCAGGGATACACAGACCTAGCAGCTGAACATTTGTATCAGAGGATGCTCGCCTTCACTATCTTGGATAGTGTGGGGGGAAAAAATGAAACTGCTATGGGATCTGTTTTGTAACATTTTTAAATCCATTATTTCAAATATTGGTATGAGCCAAAGATTTCCCAGTCAATGAATTTCTGTTATTTTCGTGTATGTAAGGCATAAAAATCCTCCCTGGACATACTGTGTGTCTCTGATTCAGTGTAAAAGTTACTGAAGTGATTAAAGGAGTTGCGACGTATGTTCGGATTCCTTTATGTGAACTTTCCAGTTATAAAAATGAAGGAAGCGTCACGCTCTCTGCCTGTTTACTATAAATGCTGCATAGTTTCCCCCAGTCCTCTGTGAATATCACACATCCACACTGCCACCCCTCGTCATCCATACAGCCGTTAGCACCTTCACGCTGGTCCATCTGGTGGAGGCTCACAGCTTTCTCTCCTTTTCTCCCCGCCTAGAGCTCTGTCTTTCAGGTCGACCCGGAGGTAGGAGAACATAACGCTTGCTGCACTTGTCACCCCCGTCCGAAATAAACCAAACCTCTTTGTGCCCACTATGACCTTGGCCCGTGTTTCCTTAACCCCTTGCGTACTTGCCCACTACACCACGTCCTTGCCTACTGACACCCTTTGTTATGCAGTTGTATTTCCTTCCCTTGTGTCCACCGCCTCTTAAACAAACCTCACGGCTCACCAGCTTCTTCTTTACTAAGCCACCAGATATCTGCTTCTCAAGTTGCTAGCTTTCCTCTCCTTATTCTCCCCCATCCTTTGGCTGAGCTTAACAGAAAAGACCAGGCAAAAATCCAGAGGCCGAATCGACTATCTAGAAACGCTTTTCCGCTCTTTGCAGATCAGTGGGGATTAAGGAAAGGTAGCGTATTGTAGATGGGATGATGCATTTGGTTAATGTGAGCTATAATAGAATGACCCTCAAAACAAAGACCGTCACAATCACCTCATTGTGTGCTGAACCCTGATACCCAGGAGTGTGGATTCTTTCCTGGCATGATGCCTGACACCCCCTCTGTGTCCAGTAATGATGGGGGTGGTGTTTAGTAGTGAGTCGGGGTGGGGCTGCATGTGTTGATATGATCCCAAGGGAATAACAAGTCTATTCCTGGTTTATTTCAGGGTGCCTAGTGAGGGCGAGGCCAGTGCCAGGACAGAAACACCAAGGTAAGAATTTGTGAGATGTCAAGTTCACAGAGAACGTGAAACCCACCTCAGCCTACTTCCCCTGTCCCTGCTCTCACTCTCTCCCTGATGTTTTCTTCCTCAGGAGTGCGTCTGGCGACACTAAGGAGGACGGCGGTCGGGATTCAAAGCCACGCTCCCTGCGTTTCACCTGGAGCATGAAGACCACCTCCTCCATGGAGCCCTCCGAGATGATGAGGGAGATCAGAAAAGTCCTGGACGCCAACAGCTGCGACTACGAGCAGCGCGAGCGCTTCCTCCTTTTCTGTGTCCACGGCGACGCTCGCCAGGACAATCTGGTCCAGTGGGAGATGGAGGTGTGCAAGCTGCCCCGCCTTTCGCTCAATGGCGTGCGCTTCAAGAGGATATCGGGCACGTCCATCGCCTTTAAGAACATCGCCTGCAAAATTGCCAACGAGCTCAAACTGTGACGGCAGATGGAGTCCCAGTCAGTCTTTTCTCTGGTGAGCTCTGGTCACAGTCTCATCTCATCACTGGATTAGTGTCGACTCGCAGGACAAAATTCAGCACTGACGGTCCTCGCCATGCAGTATCAGGGTGGACTCGGCTGGTAAACGTGCAATACTGGCCACGAATGTACTGTACAGGGTAGTGGATCAGAGAGATATTGCAAAGTTTAACGTCTGTGACGGAGAGATAGCAAAAAAGAAAACATAAAAAAAACAAACAGCTAACCCAGCTTTTTTTTTCTCCTTCCGTCCGGCCCTCTGTCTCTCTCTCTCTCTCTCTCTCTCTCATCGGCCCGCTGCTCCACGTCAGAAGACACATTTATGTAACACATGCAGTATGCAACTGAAGATGACCATCCTGCAATAATGTTTTCAGTCTTCTTTTTCTAAACGCCTACTACAAGATCTACTCTCCTCGCTGAATAACCATTAAACTTACCGTATGCTAAACTAGACGCTTTTCCACCTGTGTTAAGTCCGTATATAGATCAGGCTGGAGCCCATATGTAAAAAGAGAATTGTACTGTATGCATAACATCTGCAGGTACTGTATTGTACTGTATATTAATTTTGCGTTCTGTACAGACTTTTATTGTTAATACTGTCTTTTTTTTCATGGGATTTGAGTTCTTTCCTAATATAATTGATGTCTCTTGGAGCATTAATCTTTCACTCTGTATTTTTTTTTTCTCTTCTCTTTTTTTTTTCTTTTTTTTAAGAGCCACCATATGAAAATAGTGTTTTCAGTTTTATTTAAAAAGCACTAAATTATTTTGTGGAAAATTGAGGGATATGTTCCCTTGCCTTTTATGTTATATTTTTTTGCCTATGGAAAAAAACACTAAGTTGCACCACATAGACTTGAGTAGTAAGTTCAGTTAAAACTGAAATTGTGTTCACTTTATTTTCTCTCGGCAGTAGGTTGGTGATTTGGAGGTCCTGCTGCAATTGCACAACTTTTCCAGGGTGATGTGTATGAACATGAGAGTATGCACCTGTATTTCTTTGATGTTAGTTTGGTAGTCCTCAATTGCAAAGAAAAAAAACAGCAGGGTTTAAATTGGTTTACTTTAGAAAGCACCTGACAGGATGATACATGACGTGTTGATCGCCACGACGAGGCATTTTATTTTTTCTTTGATGGAGCCTTTCTAAAGAGCCTGATTTAGTCCTGCCACCAGTGTGATTGTGCAGGTACTTGTGTATCTCCTTGCTTGTGTGTTAATTTTCTTTCTTTCATTTTTTTTTTTTTAAATTTCAGCGGATTTTATTGTATTTATTCCATTACATTGTAATGTGCTGCTTTGTAGATTTGAGGCGTGCACTTTGTTGGAGAAAATAAAAAGGATTTTATTTGTTTGTATTTATTTTACTTCTATTTTTTTCATGTCTGACATAATTACACACCTAGGGTTCAGGACAGTTTGCCTCATTTAGCCTTAGGAAGTACAGTGCTGTGCAACAGTCTCGAGTCACCACTGATTTCTTTACATCCAAGGAGCCAGATGTTCTTCAAATTTTTTTCGCCATCCTTATTTGAACACTGAAACCATAGAACCTATGAACGATGGCAAAGATCAGTTTGACAGGCATAAAATAGTATTTGTGTACAAATAAGATGTTTCCCAAACAGTTATTGCCTGAAAAATTGACTTTAAAAAGGCCTTGAAAAATTCTAAGACATGTGGAGGACAAAAGAAATGGAAGGCATAAATTTTTTTTATAACCAATTAACAGTATCTGAGTGTGATGTCATTAAGAAACAGAAAAAGAAATCCAGCAAAGACCCAACACAGGACCAAAGAGATTCAAAAGGCCCTTCAGTTGATCCATTTGCTCCTAACTGAAGCTTCATCAGAGATGGTCTCAGTGGAAGGATGGCTGTGAGGAAAACCATTCTTAGGGAAAGGTGAAGTGTGCCAAATTATACAAGAACTGGACTAAAAATCTTAACCATGTTTGATGTATAATCAGTTCCATCTATGTTTGAATAAATCGCCCTCTCTTATCAAAATATAAAGAAATGAGGGCTGGCTCGAGACTTTTGCACAGTACTTTAGATATGCTGTTGTGTTTTTGGCTTTAAGTTTGTCACACTGAAGACATATCATGCTACACAGCACCAGCAGCGAGCTCCGATGAAATGTTAAGCTTTATTGACTCTAAATTGCATGATATCAATCCTAATTATGACACAATTAGTCACATTAGGCAAAGGTAAAGCATTATGACAAATGTCCTCCTTCATTTCAGTGCCCAAAAACGGTTGAAAATACCTTCAATAGTTCCCAGTTGTGAACAGCTGTATTTTCAATACATTATACAAACTATTACAATAAAAGCATAAGCTGCAAGGATATACAGGTAGACTCTAACCTTTGATATTTTCCAAATCAAAGTCATCATTTCAAATCATTCTCCAACAATTATCTAATAATAATCTGTCGCGGTCGTTGGTAAACTCTTAAAAACTCTTAAAAGCTTAATTTACAAATGGAAAGACGGAAAAAATGTAAACATTTCATTTTGGCAGATTTCTTCAGTTAAACATGGTAATAGGTTAAAAAGTACAATTTCATTTGTTTCTGTAGATAAATATATGACATTAGAAATGTATAAACATTGAGTGACACAAAAGGCTGAACACACATTAAAAATTAAAAAGTTACTGGCCAGTGTTAGATGTATTAGTGAACATGGATCTGCATTTATTGGGATGGGACGGCCCGTGTAAGGCCCTGGTCATGCATTAATGACTTGACAACATATGCGGTCTAATCCTAACTTGAGGTGCATGCACTGGACTCAAAATGCATCTCGGACATATGCTTGGTTGAGATGCATACATTTATCCTTTAATCTACTGCGCACTAATTTAACTAGAAGAGTTTTAAAATCAGTAGGAGTAATGCCTGCTGTTCTCAAGTTAGGATCAACGCTTTCTGAGTTGTTCAGCACTGCATCTGCTGCAACAGCCTGCTGTCTAGACAAAAAAAAATCACAAAATTCACCCACCAACCAATCTGCAACAGAAGAAAACTTAGCTCAGTTGCTCAGATCGATGATCCGGTGCTCATAGATCTGAGTTTTCCCTTTGAAACTGGAGGCCAGCAGGAATTGACGGTTGTCTATGGAAACTGGAGAGAAGGCCCTCGGTGCCTGTATGTTCAGCTCCTGAAATCGAACAAATTCGCCCTTCTTGGCATCCCAGCGGTAAACCTGGGTGAAAGAGTAATCGCTGCCAAGGATGGCGTATTGCCAGTTTCCCACAGCGAAGGGCTGGAATACCATGGAGCCACGAGAAGGCATGGTCTGCAATTCTCTAAAGAGGGCCCCGTCCCAGCGCATCACTTTGGAGTCACCAATGAAGCGCGTCAGGCAGATATACAGATCGTTTTTGAACTGGAAATGCTTCACAGCGTAAACATCCTCCATCTCTGGGATGTCGTTGCGCCTGTCAAACTTCTTGGTGCTTTTGTTCCACTGGTAGATGATGGGCCTCTGGGAGCTGCTGGACAGGATCAGGTGAGGCTTGGAGGAGATCTCCATGTACTCCACATCGGTGTCCCGATACCACTTATGGAGGGACTGATGCGAGTAGAAGCCATTGCCGTTCCACTTGTAAATGGTGGTGGACCCGGCCTTGGAGCTGTCTGCTATGACGAAGAAGAATTCGCTATCGATGCGGAACGTCTCAACGTCGTTTGGTTTGCGGATTTGCAGGATGTCGATGCCTTGGAGCTTGATGAATTTGTTAGCGGACGTGTCACGCTTGTAGATGTGCGAGCCACCAAACAGCTGAGCCACAATGATAAAAAGCTGGTTGTCAATGACCAGGGGTTTGCAGACCACCGTGGATGTACCTGGTGAAGCAGAAGAAAGGATGAAAAATAAATATCTTCACCCCTCCAATAATAATCTCCATTGAGAGGTTTAACTCACCCCTCCTTTCAAACTTGCACAGCCCATTCACAAAAAATGCATCTTTCACTTACTCTCAATAAAATCAAAGTTTCTGAAGACCATCTCCACGTGATCCCACTCTAGAAAGCTGCACTTCCCGCTGAAGGGCTGAGCGAACACAACGTACTGGTCATTCCCAAAAGAAAACGCTTCCACTGATATGGAGTTAAAATCCATGGACTGGTAGGATTCAAACTCTGCAAGTGAAACAAAAAACACCCACTTGAAATAACTTTTTTTTTAATCCAGTGAAACTTTGAGAGAAAACAACTGTATTTCTTGTACTCCACCTGTGGTGATGCAGTCGAATGACTGTGGCAGGAGGTCGTTGATCTTTTTGTCGAGCTGCGAGGCCGGGCCTTTACAGTAAATCTGATCCACTGTGGCATTGGTGCTGTATATCCACTCCACCAGCCATTTGAGCTTGCAGTCACAGGTGAACTGGTTCCCCCTCAAGTCTCTAAAGGGAAAAGACCACCAAACTAAACTCCACATGCTGTATTAAATGCATTCATAAAGGCCTCTGCTTTATGAATGCATCTAATTCCCAAAAGCTGGAGTTACTGAAGTGTGACTGCTGTTAGCTTTGCTCTGTGGCCCTCACAGCTTCAGTCTTTGCCCTCATTATCATCAAGGGGGACTATAAAGGAGAACCGGACATCTTCAGTGGGTGATAGATTGCAAACTTATCTCTTTCCTCAGTGCTGCATGCAATTTTAATAGCGTTAAAAGCACCAGCTACCCACACATTTTTCGAGCCTCGGCTGAAGTGGAATAATGATACAATGTTCTATATATAGAAGGCTGCACAGAAATCTCATTTATCTCAGTAGCACGCATGTAAATTGAAATGCAATGAATCTCTTTGTTAGGCAAAGGTAAAATTCATACTTACACTTTTGTCAAGGCCTCGAGACCCTTGAACAAATCTTTGGGCAGCGTTTCAAGATTATTGTACGCCAGACTCCTGAAAATAGATAAAAAATTGTGCTTAGTTTCTGGTTTCCACATTGATTATATGTGCATCCCCCCCTCCCCATAGCCACGCCACCTCAAACTATTAAATTACAATCTGTTTATGCAGTATTTCTGTATGTACACAGATATCTGTTAAGAAGCTTGGGGCACATATTGCCACCCTGGAGAGTACAGCAGGAATTGCTTATTGTGGGTTTGAGGAAACATTAAGCTATTTTTAGCACTGCCTCCTCAGCCATTTTATGGCTTTCTCTGCTACAATGAAGACGGTGGAAAAAAGACTTTTTCCTGTTGAGAGGACTCGTGTAGTATTTTATAAGTTTCTTTAGAGCCTTATCTTAAATATTATTGCATCAATAAAAGAAAATCTCAGAGCGTTTTTACTTATAATGTACTTTCACAAATCTGTAACGAAAGAATATTATACTTTCATTTACAGTGGACATTGACGGTGGCAGGATTTGCTTCGTAATCATATTCATAACAGCTGCACAATGTTGGGAGAAGTGTCTATGTGGCAATATAAGTTGCGCAATAAAAACTGTCAGGGTTTTACTGGAACAGTGCTTGTCTGCACCTGCACATAGATTACAATGTCTGATGCAAATGAGAGAAAGCTTCTCTTGTTCTCCCTCTCAAAGCAGGTCATCAGTGATTAGATTTTTAAATGAAATAGGTCACAAAATTAAATCCCCGTGCAACTGTAGTGTTTGTTTCTTTAATACCTCTAGTAAAAAAAAAACAGAAAAAGTACTTACAGGTGCACTAAGGTTTTCAGTCCACGAAAAGCATGCGGTGATATCGAATTGATTTGGTTGTTTTCAATGAATCTGAAAAGTTGTTGGATAAAATGCAGGAGACGGGAGATAATGTCAGGGAAATGCAACAAAACAATCACAAAATCAAAAAAAAACAACTTCAAGGATAATTTTGTACCAACTACTCACAGATATTCTAGGTGAGGAAGACCAATGAATGCATCCTCATTTATAGATTCCAGGTTGTTGGCTGTGAAGAGGCTGCATGGAGAAATCTCAAGTTAATATTTTTACTATTCAGGGTCAGCGAGTGGATAATAAAAATACATCTTGCCTAATAGAAAACCATTGTTGCTAACTGTAAACCACATACTTTTAAGACACGGATCTGTGCTCTCTGAGGATTCCTGCAGGCCTGCATGTCTGTTTTTAGACACACAGTGTCTCTGTCAGTACTCCACCCAAAGAGGAAATGAATTCCCTCATCAAAAGAAGGAATTACCCGTAAATTACCGGATTCACATTATTATACACAGAGACATTTTAATGCAAGGCTTGGAAGAAAGCCTAGCAGAGAGATTTAAAATCACCATGCCATGAAAAGGGATGCAGGAAAACCACGTTTTAAGCAAATGATTTTTTGGGTTTAAGGCTTCTCCAACATAATCAATAGCCACAGCAACACCCTTTCTAATATTATGGGGGAAATGTCTTGAACATTAAACATGGCGTTGATCAGCTCACTGTGGACTGACAGAGTGCAAGAAAGCAAGAAAAAAGTAAAAACTCCTAAGAGATTTCTCACAGGAGATGCAGAGCAGGCGTGAGGATGAAGCTCTCTTTCGGAATTTCAGTGAATTCAGACTTGACAAATGATCTGTGGGGGGAAAAACACGACACACACACACACACACACGAATACTGTTTAGGCTTACAGCACAGACTGACGAGCACTTATTGCAGTCTGTTCCTTGTATATGCAATTATTATGCAGCACTGGCGGAAAAATCCACGTCTTAACCAGCAGGTAGAGCTAAGCATGTTGCGTTCATCGCTGCAGTGGGCCGGGTTTTTATTTCAAAACAATGATAAATAGAACTTACAAAGATGTGATATCTCGGGGAAAGCTGCGAGGGATGAGTCCTGCGCTTTCGCACAGAGCGTTATCTTTGGAACATGTACACACTAAGGGACAGCGAGGCGGCTTGGGTCTCCTGCTGTCCACTAGAAGTAAAACAGACGCCACCACAAGTAAGCCGAGCCAGAGCGATCTGCTGGGTATCTTGTGTGTATGTTCCATCCTTGAGATCCGCAGCGGGCACAACTTGCGAGTCGAACAGCCCTACACATGAACCAGGGTCTCTGCTGTGGTTCCTCTCCCACCGCTGCTGCAGCCGCTTCTGCCTGGAGGCCACGCGAATGTCCGCTCTTGTTTATCTCCGTGCGCCACCGCCGCTCTGGAGGTGATAAAATCGGGCGACCCGTGCGCCCACAGCGCCGTAATTACACCGAACCTCCAGACGAAAAGAAATCTAAACCCTCTGACACAAAAGCAATAATAATAAATATATAATGTGACGCTTGCTGTGGAGTCTTGAAGCTCAGGAATATTCCAGCTGGCTAGGTGACAAACGCGGTGTGAGGGCAGGTGGGGATCCCAGCGGGAGCAGACGGAGCATCTTCATCCAAAACCACGCCTATGATTTCAGCAAACGCCACTGTCTTCGTGTCAGGGTCTTGGAGGATTCCGCCCAATGGGCAACGGAATTGTGCAATTTTTTTCGTGAATCAGCGGGAGAAGAAGAAGCTCTGACATGAGCCAGCGGACTGTCGTCTGTGGCGCAGACGCACACGAGCTTTCTATGCGGGAAGCGGATGAGAAACCCGCTGACAATTAATTGTGATTATGGAAATGTAGCTGCAACATTTGGCTCAAAACCAGATGTTGACTGTCAAAACCCTGCCGTTACAAATCACGCGTTCTTTAGTGCCGATAAAGTCACCGAAACTTTGTGCTTTCTTAAATATTCCCATATTTGTAAAATGTTGTGGGTATATTTCCTGGTTTGCACTCGGTTTCCATGACGACTGGAGGATGCAAAGTATTTCTGACCTGTGGTGGAGGGGTGTGGGGAAACCCTCCTGTCACTCTGACATCTGTTCTGCCTCAGTACCATCCCCCTCATCCTCTAAAACAAAGGGCAGGTTAAACGGTCCCTAAAATCCACTCGTCTCTTTTTATGCTTTAATACTGCTGCAAGCCACCACCTTGACAGTTTTATCGCAGTTTTCTCTTAATCTTCTGTGCCAGACACTTGCTTGTTCAGGAGGGTGCTCTTGGAGCCCTATAAGGCTGTCATCATTTCATTTCTTACTTCTGATTAATATGTTTACTCACTGTGGCTGTCAGGCCTGCATGCTTCTGACCCATCTTGGTACAAATATGCACAGGGCTTTTGAAAAGTGCACAAATACTGACATGATTACAATACTTGATATCCTGCGCATGTTTACAGTGATATTACTAATGCAGGAGAATTAGAGGACTGTGATCCTCCTCTGGGAGGTTTGAAAAAGGAAGTTGGGAAGAATGAAGCTATTAGGCTGCTTCTAAGAAGTATCAGCAGCTGCTGGACCAGGGAGAGAACAGTAGATAATATTGTGTGTGCTGCAAGATGTTGTGTAGTGTCTGTGCTTCATAAATGTCACCATTCATCACCAGAGTAGGACACAGACTTTCCAGTAACAATATGACCACAGTGAGTCTAGTGTTTCTCACTTTTTAATATGTATTTGGAGTTTCCTGTAATAAACACTGATCACTGACTGCATTAGACTACTGTGTAATATTTTGTAGATTTCCCCTTTTTCACCCAAACAGCCCCTCTCCTAAGTCAGGGCATTGACACGTGACCTCTGTGGGTGTTGTGTGGTTTAGGGGTGGAGTCTCAGTGGATCAGCCCTGTTCTGGCACATCCCCCAGATGCTCTTGCATTGAGAGCTGAGGAGTTTGGAAGCTGGGGTGGCCTTTGTTGTGTTATTTGAGCCATGCCATAACAGTTTTAGCAGTGTGACATCATGCCGATGGGAGATGCTGTTCCTTTGGGCACTGGTATGAAGGGCTGGAACAATGTTTACATGGGTGGTAAGTGTCACTGTAGCATGATGAATCCAAGGACTAAAGGTTCTCGAGCAGAATAATGCCCGTGTAACAAATTATTCAGTGTTACTAACTTCACCTTTCAGTGCTTTTTGATCATTGTTTGGGTCTGTATTAGCTTCTGACCTGACTTATCTGCCCCTTCACCTAAAGATGCATTAATGTAATTATATTATTTGTGGAGACGTTCAATCTTCACCCACTGGCTGTGGGTAAAATAGAGCCATTCTGTCTGGCAGTCTACACAAATGAGCTGAACTCCCCACTAGAGGGAAATGCAGAGCAAGGTAGATATGTTTAGTTGTCAGGTGGACTCACTAGCTTCATAAAATTCTTTCTCTAAGATTTACACCTTAAGGAGAAGAGAGCGTCATCCACAGGGAGCTTTTCTACACGACTATCAAGATTTTAAATTGCTAGAGGCTCTCCCGCTCTGATCTTGAGCAAACTGACTGAATGCACTTGTTTTGCAGGTCTGCCATCTTGTCAGCCCACAGAGTAGGCATACCTCCTTTAATGTGTTAGCTTTCATCTTGGCTTCATGGACATTTGTGAAAGCTTTACAACGAGTTCTGATGATGTGTAATTACAACAGGACAGAAGAAGAGAAATATTGATAGATAAAACTTAAATTATATGAAAAATGTAAACAAATAATGCTCAAAATTATGTTTTGATGAACGATGAAATTACATCTTAGGATCCTTTCCTGTCCATCAGTGATTGAATGATGAAGAAGTAGAAGATGCTAATTATTGTTATGATGATATGATTATGAAAGTGTACGCTGTCCCAAAAAACACCCCGTAAAGCTTTTACAAGCAGCTGCTGCTCAAGAACTGCCCATCCAAGGCCTCCCTGCTGTTAAACTTATGCTGCCACCATAAGAGCGTGGAAAGACAATTAAAATCACGATTTATGAAATCTGCAAAAATATTTATATTCAGTAAACAAAAGCAGAGGAATAAATAAAATTTGATTCCCTAGAAAAAAGCTAGATAAATATAACTGTTTATTTCAAAACATACACACTTTTAAAAACCTAAAAATACACCTCATCCATTATCAGTGTCTTTCTGTCACTCAAGTGCAAATACCCAAACAGTCACTGTGGCATAACAGTAAACTGGGGTTATTCCCCTTCTTTTAGACAGAACAGTCAAACCATAGCTGTCTCCAGCAGTTTGCTCAGCCTTGGATGCAGAAACCAAACAAATGTTTTGTGGACAAATCACAGCTGAAATGAAGCTTGACATCCTGATCTGTTTCAGTCTGGCTTTAACAACATCATCTACATGGTGCATCAGCTTACCAGAACAGTTTGCATGTCATTTGATTTGGACTCTGTCTAGCACATGAGCATTTCCTTAACAAACATCTTTCCTCCACCCTATACTATTCAGTTTTGGGGTTTTTTACTATTTACTATTTTACAGTATATTAATTATGTATTTTTGAAATTATAAATTTGTGCAGTTAATAAAAATTCCACTACTTGAAATATGTGTGTAATGGTTTAAACATTTGTCTAACAAGAGAAAGATTCCTCAGTTTAATCCTGGGAAGGAGGCACAAATTCTTTTGTGGTTGCATCAGGAAGGGCATGTGGTGTAAAAGATGGTCATTAAAGTTTAAAAGAATTGATTTCATACTGTGCAGTTCAAAGAAAAGTTCCAGTCTTTCAGATAGAACAAGTAAATCAATCATTTGGGAAACAGCTAAAGGGTTATGATGCTGCTACAACCTTCGAGACAACATAAAAAAGTCAGAAATGCAGTGAAACAGCACCATAACTGTACAGATGCTTTGACCTGGATGTGGCTGCTTAAAGTAGCAGTGTTCACATCTGTCTGGCTCCATCAGGAGCATAACAGATGACACAACAAAAACAATAACGGGGAGAGCAGGACTGCATTTCCCAATAGGACTGATCGGGACACCGAAAACAGGAGCGGACTGAAACACGGGTGAAAGTGATCAAGACAATCAGACAGGAAGCAAAACAAAGACACAAGAGAAAACAATCAGAATGAAACAGGAAATGAACAGCAACCATAACTGAAATAAGGAGTCACTGAAACATGAAGGAACATGTATGAACGTAAACATATATGAACTTTTTGGGGGGAATGTCGAAAGACAGTGCTATAAAGACAGAAAAAATTGAAAGGAATGAAGTGA
Organism: Oreochromis niloticus; assembly: GCF_001858045.2. Taxonomy (NCBI): domain Eukaryota; kingdom Metazoa; phylum Chordata; class Actinopteri; order Cichliformes; family Cichlidae; genus Oreochromis; species Oreochromis niloticus. Next base: position 17,156,198 of record NC_031978.2, on the reverse strand, counting down.
AACTAATGCAAAGACAGCAAGAGATTCAGTATCATGAAACTAAAAGTTCTCACAAGAAGAAGAAAACAGGAAATTCAGGAGTCTTACTTCAGGAACACTTGAAACAAGACTCATAATATACTAGAATAATAAAGAAATTAAATCAGAAACCTGAAATTACAACAAACAAAACATTAAAACAGAGATAAACACCAAACATACTCAGCCTCAAATAAAAGAAGCCAAAACAGAAAAAACATGAAACCCTAGAGACATCTTAAATGCAGCATCTTTATCCAAAATCTGTTTTATCCAGCATTACTGTTGCCTTCAAAGATATCCATGTTATAAATGTTATGAGCATCAGTGCACTCCCATTCCATCAGAGAGGCTGAGTTTTGGAACTGTGTCAAATACCTCTGTCCTCTTTAGCCTAGAGGATCAGATCAGATCTGATCTCCGGCTCACTCGGGCCACTTCGGAGGCGGGGTGCCCTCGGCCTCTCGGCCCGGGGCTCGGTCACTCAGGCACAGCTGGCTGCCGGCGGAGCTCACGGGCACGTCACTGCAACCCCCCTGGCTTCTGCTCCGTGGCTGCTGAGTGACCCCTCATCTGGGACTCTCCTCAGCTCCTTCTGGGATAGTGACGCAGCTGCCCCTCTGTTGGTCTTCCTTGGTCTCGTGTTCTGGGGGCCTCTGGACGTCTGGAGTTTTGATCTCCTCCATACCTGCGTCATGCCCTGGAGGACGGGGCAGTGGCCCCCCACACCCTCTAGCAGATCATTACATGAAGGAAAACAAGCGCGTCCATGCTCACAGGTGTACACACAGGTGATCACACACAAACTACACCCTTTTTGGCTCTTACCTCAAAGCACACTGTGCGCTGTCGATCTTACGTACTGCACAATAATGTTTAATATTTAGTATTTACTGTCATATTCCCATAGATCATTGTGATGTTGTTTATTACTCTCGTTTTCTTCTGCTTGCTTTCTTTTTTCTTTCTCAACAGGTGATCCAGGTGATCGATATATGTATTTTTTGTCTGCTTATTCTGTTGGTTTTTGGTTTTTTGCCCTTTTTCCCCGTCCCTCTTCCCCGCTGTTTTTCTTTCCCTCTTTCTTTCTCCCCTTTCCTTCCCCCAGTCAAGTCTGTCCCGTATTCAGCAAGTGAAAATAAAATAAACAATAAAAGGTGAATCAAATGGACCATTATGGCAAGGCTGGGATGGTCCATTTGGTAAAGTAAATCCGTTGGGCATCTTTCTTCGCCTTTAGACAATAATTCTGATGGCAAAAGAACCAAACGGGACAGGTTAAAAAAAAAAAAAAGATCTGATCTTTAAAAGTTGTTCCATGGTACAGTTTTCCACTTAACTTTATCCCATGCAGTGATTCACACTATAGAAACATGTCTGTTTTTAAAAAAAAAAAACAATCAAGGTGAGCTTCAATACAGCTGTACTGTGGGTGTCATGATCTGTGTGTGGCAGGCAGGAAGGGAGGACCCAAATGCAGACTCCAGGATGCGAAACTTAAACTAAAAAAACTCAGCTTTATTGCTGGCACAAAACCAAACTGGAAAAAACTATGACCAGAACACACAGGTGTGTATGAGAGAGATTGTGACGCTTTACAGAAGACAACAAAAGGCTTAAATACACAGGGAATGACGAGGGAACAGGAAACTCATGGGGAAGACAGCTGGGGCAAATAACACACAAGACAGAGGACATAAAGCTAAACATAACACATGAGACAAGGTACCTTCAAAGTAAGAGAAGCAAAGCAAAACATAGCGCACACAGACAGGAGACTACCAAAGTAAAACAGGGAGTAACGGGAACACACGCACAGAGGCTCAGACAGACACACAGAGACATGACCCTTGAAACATGGATAACATAATAGGCAGGGAGAACCATATTAAAACACGAGGGAAGCAAGACAAGCACTCACAACCAAGATAATCATAGCCACACAGAGGGCGAGACAGAGGGCAAAGTTACAAGAGGGAATCTAATAATCAAAAAACTAAAAAGAATAACCTAGGTACTATAAAATCAACTTAAGACTACCAAAGAGGACTTAAACATAAAACATAATACAAAATGACAAAAATACAGGAAAACTCAAACTGCTGGGTCAAATGACCCAGGATCATAACAGTGGGTTTGTTTCCTAATTCATGCACAGAAAAAAATGACCGTATTAGTGAGACTGCCCAGGACTCTGAGTACTACACTTAATCACTGACAGGATAAAATGGGATTTTCATCATCATCATCATCATCATCATCATTTATTTATATAGCACTTTAAAAACACACCTGGTAGACCAAAGTGCTGTACAATACAAATATAAATATAGTAATAAGACAGCACAAACCAGACATAGCAATAAAACTAATAAAAATGTCAGTTACCCACAGAGTTAAAAGCCAGGGAATTAAAATAGGTTTTTAATAAGGACTTAAAAACTGGCACTGATGTAGCCTGTCTAATATGGAGAGGAAGGTTATTCCAAAGCATCGGCGCAGCAACAGAGAATGCTCAGTCTCCTCTAAGTTTCAGCCGTGACTTTGGCTGAAACAACTGCTCAGCTGACCGAAGGGAGCGAATGGGGACATGGGGCTTCAACAAGTCAGACAAATAAACAGGTGCCAGACCATTTAGAGATTTAAAAACCAATAAAAGGACTTTAAAACAGATCCTAAATTCAACTGGAAGCCAATGTAGAGAGGCCAAAATCGGAGTGATGTGGTCAAATTTCCTTCTGCCAGTTAAAAATCGTGCCCAACTCCTATTAAAAGAGAATTGCAATAATCTAAACATGAAGTAATAAAGGCATGAATAACACTTTCCAAGTCACAAAGTGACGCTTCCAAGTCACGCTTGGAAAGAAAGGGCTTAACCTTCGTTAAACGTCTGAGGTGATAGAATGCTGATTTTACCACCCCATTTACATGGTCATCAAAGGTAAGTGCAGAATCAGTTTTTACTCCGAGATTTGTGATCGAACTCTTTAGTTGGGAAGTTAAAGCCGCAAGATCAACATCTGGAGCGTGAGAAAAACAATTTGGGCCAAATAAGATCGCTTCTGTCTTCCGATCATTAAAATTTAAAAAGTTTTTTGCCATCCATGCTTTAACATCACTAAGGCAGTCAAGCAAAGGTCGACTTGGGAGACTATCAGAATGACTAAAAGGTAAATAAAGCTGGCAGTCATCTGCATATAGATGGAATGACACTTTATGTTTCCGGAAAATCGCACCAAGAGGCAAAAGGTACAGTGAAAACAATAATGGCCCAAGAATAGATCCCTGTGGCACACCCCAAAGCAGAGGGGCCACAGAGGATGAAGCCGACCCCAACTTAACACAAAAGGTCCTATTTGAGAGATAGGACTTTAACCACAAAAGTGCCGAACCAGAAATTCCCACATAGTGCTGTAAGCGGGAGATCAGCAAATCGTGATCCACTGTGTTGAATGCAGCGGTCATGTCCAACGAGACCAGCACTGCATATTTACTACGGTCTGTCGCTATCAGAATGTCATTCATAACTTTTACGAGGGCTGTCTCCGTACTGTGAAATGGCTTAAAGCCAGACTGAAAGATTTCCGACAATTGAGAGTCATTCAAATAGTCCATCAACTGAGTATAAACAATCCTTTCCAGAATCTTATTTAGAAAGGGAAGCTTAGAGGTGGGTCTAAAATCTGATATGACTGAACTGTCTAAGCCTGGTTTCTTAAGTAAAGGATGTATGACTGCATGCTTAAACTCCCTAGGTACTTGACCAGACAAAAGACTATTAATAATGTTCAGAATGTGTGGTCCGATGGTAGGAAATACCTTTTTGAGAAAACGGGGAGGAACAATGTCATTTGGAGAGCCACACGGTTTAGCATTCAACACAAGTTTCTCTAAATCAGATAAAACAATTGGTAGAAAAGCAGAGAACAAACTTGAACAAAAACCATGCGTGGCTGGGTCAGCAATAGATAGAGTCGGAGGTCTCAAACTAGCAACCTTGTCCACAAAATAATTAAGAAACTTATTGCACATAACCGCAGAAGAGTGCAAAAGAACATAGCCTTCTGTATTAAGTACAGAATTTATAGAGTTATATAGAACACGAGGGTTATGCGAGCTGGCAGCAATAAGTTGGGAAAAATAGGAGTGCTTGGCAGCCTTTACTGCTCTCTGATAGACTTTCCAGCTAGTCTTAAGAGTTTCCAGAGAGACATACAGCCTATCTTTTTTCCACCGTCTTCTACATTCTTTTCTAGCGGCTCTGGTAAAATCAGTTAGCCAAGGACTAGCCTTTGGCTTACACTGTCTGAATCTTAAAGGAGCGACAACGTCGAGGACAGATTTACAAGCAGAATCCAAATAAGAAACTAATCCATCTGAGGTGGACAACTCAGGAGGGTAAGAAATACGTTGGTCAAACAACATGGAAAACCGCTCGGCAGTATCTGAGCCAAAAGCACGATAACATTGAGCAGGTACAGCCTGTTTAACAACAGGGTTAAAAAGAACAATGTCACATAAAATAGGCATATGGTCAGAGAACACCGCATCCTCGACGAGGACATTACGGACAGATAAACCATGTGGTAAAACCAAGTCCAGTGTGTGACCACGTTCTTGAGTGGCACCTCAAGACCTGCAGAGTGGACTCTGAAAACTCTTGTAGGGAGACAAACAGACCTTTGTTAACATGATCTGGGTCTGAGAGACAAAATTCAATTCAAACAAGACAAAAAAAATCCCCACATACATAGATAGATAGATAGATAGATAGATAGATAGCTAGATAGATAGATAGATAGAATTGGCATAATAATATTGTTATAAAGCTAATAATAATGTGCGCAGCTGCAATTGCAGTTATATGACCCCCTATGTATTTTTGTAAGATACATGTTTGTAGACCGAAAAATACAAAAACACAAAAGATGTTTTCAAAATAACATTTTCAGTTTTCACAGTTTTCCTTCTTTAGCCCTCAAGAACCTTTTGGAAACACTGCTTTTGACAGTAATGCGGAATCCTGTAGGTGTTGCATTCACACGCTTTGTCTTATATGTGACGTGCACGGTATGTTGTACATCAAAAGCCACCATTTGCACTATTTCAGGGATGTCAAACTTAATGTCTGGCGTCCAAATTCAGCCTGGCAAAGACTCTAATCTGGCCCACTGCGAGGCTTTAAAAAATTTGAACTGTGTTATCAAGCTTTATAGCCTAATGAAAAAGACCTCCACCACAGCCGTTCATACTACAGTAAAGTAATGAACAAATATATGAACAATTAAAGAACCGAGAAAATCCCTGTTTTTTCACTACTATAGAAAAAAACATGTTCTGTTTTATATTTACAAGACAATCTGACAAGCTACTAGAACGTTTTCTGTAATTTTTTTACATTTATTTCTTACAATTTCTTACCATGACCAGAGTCATGCTGACAGATTCCTTCAATTTAATACAGCAGCATTTCTTAGTCATGTAGGAAAATAAGACATACGGTTGAAATTGAACTTCTTTTTCTTATATTAAGATATCTCAAATGTGTATTTAGACTTCTTTACACAGAGAGAAAGAGGAGTTTCACTGGTGTGGCCCACTAAAGATGAAAGTGGGCTGTATGTGGCCCCGCAATGTAAAATGAGTTTGAGATCCCTGCTCTGTTTGACATGATTATGGATATATTCCCAGTGTTCACCCACTGGTGGGCCTTTTTCTCACTGGAAACACAACTGAGCCACAGCAGCGCTTGCGCCAGCTGTTCTTGAACTGGCAGACTGAGTAGAGGATGGGATTGAGCGCTGAATTTGCCAGAGTGAACGTCACCACCCAGAAGAACATGGTGGAAGAGACATATATGTGACCCTGTATGTTGTGGGCCAGTATGACGAAGGTGATAATGAAAATAGGGCTCCACATGACTAAGAAAGAAAGCACCAAGACCAGCATAGTACGGAAGAGCTTCATATCCTGGCGGGAGACGTAGTAGTGAGGAGAGTCTCCATTGGGGTGCTGACGGTCTCTGGGTCGGAGCCTTAACCTGCAATTTTTAGCAATCTGGAACAGAAATACAATATTTGATACAATGCCAACACCTGTGGTTACAGAGACATGATGAAACCATTTACATACCCTGATTGATCTGCATATGGATTTACACATGGAGCATGGAAACAGTTTTATTTGTCTCATCCATAAAGTCTAATGAGCGCTAAAATCAATTTGCAGCTGGTCACCATGTTCTTCTGTTCTCGGTGTAACACTCATGGACACATTGGCAGAACTGGTTGCCCAGTTTAGTGTTTACAGTTGATAGCGGAGAGTACTGAATGTACACACAAGGGTAATAATTAGTGAGCGCACATTATTTTCCCCATGGTGACAGAGAAATGTCTAAGAAATCAGGATATCCATGCATTAATTCAAGGAAGAATGCTTATTAAATTAATAATATAAGTATAATAACAGCTGGAAAAAGAAATTGAAGTGGCCAAAAACCATTTTTAGTTTAAAAATTAAGCTAACTCATGTATATTTCTATGTCTTCTTGTAAGAAACCTGTAAATTGAGAAAATAGTAAATTCAGAGCTGGATTTTTACAATTTGCGTTAGAAGCATAAAAACAGACAACTGATCTGTCTTTCTCCTCACTGCCTGCCATCTTTAGCAAAGACAGCATTAACCCACCTGCAATATTTTGCTGTAACTAACCAGAATGATGAGTCCTGGGAAAAGGAAGCACAGGGCAGTGAAGACTACGTTCCACACAATCTCCCCTGCTGGGTCAGGCCACTTGAGAGTACAGATGTGACCGTGTTCCTGCGGAGAAAATATTAAAACACAAACATAGGCATGGGTTTATTGTAGAAATATTTCCTCTTTCTTAAATTCATCCATACCAGCTTTGGGAAATCCACTTCCATCACAGTGAAGAACAGACTGAGGGGGAGGGAGGTGAGTGCAGAGAAAGCCCAGATGAAGACGAGGGTCACAGTCACCATCCTGGGAGCCAGACTTGGCACAGTCTGCAGCCGGAGAATAGCCTGGACTCTCTCCACACTGATTGAGGCCAAGGTTGTGATGGCGACACAGCCACTCATACAGATGACATAGAGCAATGTGTGGCAGGCTGCATATCCCAGCTCCCAGGACACGGTCCAACGCACTGTCACAATCAGCGGGATCATGCTGACAAACAGCAGATCAGCCACGAACAAGTTGAGAGTCAGGATCGTCTTATTGGCCAGCAGCCTGCGTTCACAGGTTACCAGGACTGCAGCTCCTGCATTTGCAGCTACAGAGACCAGAAAGACTGCACTGATAGCTGTGGTCTCCATAATAGTGGTAGCAACCTGATTTGAGTGGTGCAGCTCAGAGAAGAAAGAAAAATAAGTCAAGTTTCTCAAGTGAAGGGAATGAATGTGAAGGTCTGTATCCATGCAGGCTGAAAAGGGACTAAATGTGAAATGCACACACTGCTCACTCCTGCAGACAAACAGAAAAATGAATGTCGACAGATGCTGATAAGAAGTAAAAGGGAGGAGAAAGGGTGGGTGGAGACTAGACTTTCTGATGCTGTTTGCTCTGCAATGCTTAAAAGGAAGTCTTCGCATTTGCATTTTCAACCAATTCTCTGCTGTAACTTTATCTTGCAAAACTCTTTCTGCACTTTTTCAAAATTAATATACACATTGGCTCACCTCCTCAAGAGATTTCGACCTTCAACACATTAAAGATAATTTGAGGTTGTTTTTTTTAACGTGTTTTGATTCAGTATCTGTAGTACAATCAGCAGGAGATGCTCAGGAATACCTTCAGTCATAAATGACCTGTTCTGATCTTACTACACGCCACTTTCACTTACTCCAGGATAATGTATGAGGTAGCGCAGACTTTCTCAGTAGAGACATTCATTTCTATCCGGTCTTTAAGTGATGACGTGATGATCTGCTTACTCAAATTTGGACATAAAAACACGAATTTGGTTTGTTGTTTACCTAATAAATAACAACATATCTTTTTTAGCTTTAAAATATTTTTTGACAAATTTCTAAAATATGTGTGTTTTCTTGTTTTTAATGACAAGTGGTCTGAGAAATTTGTTAAGTGCTGCACTTTGGAAATATTTCTTTCTAAATTGATTTTATTTTGCTCTTTTCACTGCCTTCTGTGATAAGCACATAGAGTTTACATGTAATAAAATGTGCCATAGAAATAAACCTACCACTGACATTTGCTAAAACACTTCCTGCTAAAAAGCAGCAACACTCAAAACATCAAATAGTTGCTTGTATATTTGTATATATCAGTTGAAACCAAAAATAATTTGCGTGTATCAAAAAAAGATCAATATCAGTAGATTTATTACATGGAGCACAGTCTCTACAGAGTATTTAAACCAAACTTCGAACAATTTTCCATCTAATAATTGTTTATTTTGTACAAAAACATGCAAGGTGTTATTCCCCTGCAATCCCTCCACATCCAGCACAGCTGGTGTGCTAGTCCAGTCCAGATGATACAAGGCCAGTTTAGGGAGACAATCTGTAAATACTATAGAATGAAGGCAAGATGTAGCCCTTTACATAGTGCATTTATTGCTAATTACAGATTTCAAGCAGCTGCAACAGTATGCTGCCAAGAGCTGTAAGCAGCTGCAGCTGCTTGGCTGTGCTGGATGAAGCAGAGATTGCTCCAAGCTCAGTTACATTTCTGGGGAAATCTTTGCTGTTATGTTTAATCAAAGCTTTGAGGATTCGTTTCAAACACAGCTTAAGCAACTTGTCACTTTAATTTATCAAAATAACTTGAATTTAACAACCAATCCATCTTAAAGAAGATGCAGAATTAAAGAGCTTCCAGGCTCAGTTTAGACAGATTTCTAGATGGTTCATCAGTTCTCGGTGGTGACTGACTGGATACTCGGCCTGGCAGACGGGACACTCCAGGAAGCTTTCATTCATCAAGTTGCTGTGAGGCGAGGACGTCAGGCTGGGTCTGGAGAACTGGGACAGGGGAGGGTTCGTTTCACCTGAGCTCTGATCCGGCTCCTCTCTCTAACATAAACAACATCATCCATCAGTTAGACTATAGTCCTGGGATTAAAAAAAACTAACAAAAAAATGAAAACTGCTAAATTTATTCCAAAGTAAATTTTAAAGCTACACTAATAACTATTTTTTACAATAACAGAGTAGGCTGAGTATGAAAGGTGCTGCCTTTCAACTTGATTTTACAACTTGAATTTGTTTTGAATCTGTTTGCTATAACTGTGGTTCATGCAGAAAATTATCAATGGAAGAAGGCAAATAAAAACACAACTCCAAATGAAAATTAGTGTTGCCTGCAACACTGAATTGGTTAAAAAAAACAAAACAAATACTGGCGGCTGCCAGTGCTACCCCTCAGCCTCCTAGTAGACAAACCTATGGTATCAATTTAAAACTCCTAGGTGATTACCTTCTTAAGTTATTACAAGGTTTTAAGAAAACTTGACCTCTGATCTTGAGGTCGAGATTACTGACATTTTTACTCCACTCCACAATATTTAGTAGATGCACCTAAGGTAAAAATGTCTAAATCCTGCGTTGCCTTGTTCTTGAGTTATCACGTTCAGAAACGTTGGCGTCCACACCATGCATGATGGGGTGGGCACTCTTTATCCATTAAAGGCTGAGGGGTAAAAACTCTATTAATGCAGCTTTAAGTTTGATCACAGATCAATCTCATCATCCTCTGATAAGATACTGATGCCAACCTTTAACCGCTTTGCCACATCGCCTTTTCCTTTTTGCAATGCCTTCAGAACTTTGACCATTTGCTTCTTTAAATAAGAGCAATTTTGCCTCTCATCCTCAAGGTCTTGTGAAGAAATCTGGATCTAAAATGTAAAAAATTGTCACTGCGATAAACTGAATGAATAACACTATAATAAAAGAGATAATGTGTGGCTTTAGAAGGCAGGCACAGACAAAACAGAGCACAGTGTGTTTGCATACTGCTCTGATTCCTACATGAGTCAAGCTTTTAATCTCCAAAAGACTTATTAAAAAACACAAACTGGTCATCCTCTGTGCATTGTCATTAATCTGGGCCATCATTAACCATGGGTAAATCAGCAACACGAAACTGCGAAAACAAACAGAAAGTAAATGTGCCTGTCATACCTGTCGCTCTAGGTCTGCAATCTTTTCCTGGTCTGCATGGTGACGATTTAACATAAACCTCTGAAAGAGATTCGCCTGATTGGAGAGTAATTTTTCTGTGATTTCATTGGCTCTTTCTTCCCTCATGTGAGCACATTAAGATTTTTACTTTTTACCTGCAGCTCAGCGTTTTCCGACCTTCTTTTCTCATCATCCAGCACGCCCTGGAGGACTTTGCTCTCATCTCTCTGTTGTTGCTCTTCATCCTCAGGGCAATTCTGCACTTCCTGTGTGCTTCTGCTCAACCTTTCAGCTTGCAGCTGCTGTTCGAGCTCCTCCACTTCCCTTTCTCTTTCCTTGCACCTACAGATCAGTTTTGCCTGTCAAATAGCTAACCACCAACTTAAATGGAAACATATAATCCATTACAGCCATTCTCAAACTTCAGACTGCTGACCATTTTAAAGTATAAAGATAACCTGTCTGCTTTTGTTTTTGGTATCAAAAAAAGGCAGAAAATAAAGAATTTGTCAGTTTTAAATCGCATGGCTTTCGTCAAGTAGTTCTTAAAGTTAATCCACTTTTAATGGATTATTTAATTGGAATTATAAAATAAGTAAAACTACTGACAATTATAAAATATATTTTCAAAATGTAACAAGTAACGCCTGGTAGCCCACCTGCAATACCGCTACAGTCCACCAGAGGGCTGCAGTCCACACTTTGCCAATTACTGATCTATTTTTTATGCCTCGATTTTTCAAACATACCAATTTTGGGTGATCATCAGATTTTGGTGGGTCACTTCAACTCGTTCCCTCAGTACCTCCAGTTCATCCTTGGCTTTCTGGAGGAGTCTTTCATAATGCTCCTGCATCTGGCTTATTTTCTCTTTCTCTACAATAAAAAAAAGAAATCAAAAATTAAAAGCAGAAGTGGGAAACAAAAGGATGTCTACTCAGATGTGTGCCATGTGGTATTAAAAAAATAAATGAAGCACATGAGGACACATTCTGTTACAGTGGGCTACTATTGGACAATCATGATATCTTAAAACTTGTTGTGACAGACTGCTGCCCCTTGTCGCCCCAGTGGTGAGTGTCTGCTGCCCACTATCCTCTTGGCTCACCGTCTGAATGGTCCTCATTGTGCTGCTGTGAACGGGCCTGATTGGCTTCATTCAGCTGCTTCTCCAGCCATAACATTCTGGCCAGAATTGCCCTCACATAGGCCTCTCTCTGCTGGTCATACTCCAGCCACTGCTTGTTTTTTTCCAAGGCCTCAGGGCATTGAATGAAAGAATGACAAGCACATAAAAGAAAAGACAGAAACAGATCTGTGCCAGAAAGATGTCTCCAAAGCACAAACACTTAGTACGACATGTATACTGTAGCCTGACTTGTAAGTAAAAACGGACTAAAAGAAGATTAAGGCGAACTAGGAGTGGATAGAAAAACACAGGGGGTGTTTTCCAGCTGTGCCAAGAAAACACTTACATCTCTGAGATGAATTTGGACCTCTGCCACAGCTTCATTACTCGTGGAAACCTGTTCATCAGCTGTGGAGTCCTACCAGAGAGATCAGAAAGACACAAAATAATACTGCACATTTGAAAATGATAAATTCATATTAACAGTCTCTTAGTTGCTACGATAAAAAGCAAAAGCTAGCTGGCAGGCAGGACAGTTCAAAAAAGATCCATAACATCACTATGATGACTATCATGGCTCTCAGTATCCTAATGCTAGTGAGACTGAAAAATAACTGCTGCTATCTAGTGATATAACTGGGGCAAGAAGGGCTTAATTAGCTAAACAGATGTTGGAAAGTCTAAGAGTAGTGTGAGCAGTGTGAAGGAAATAATCACATTCACATGACTGCTGCATCTGAAGCAGCACAGATGCAAATTTAACAAGCAATTAAAAATGCTCAACATTTACGAGACCTTTTCTTGTTTACTGGATTATAACAGAGAGACTGACAAACATTCATGCTCACATTCACACCTATTGTCAATTTAGAATCGCCAATCAAGGCCAAGCTACTGGATTCAAATCCAGGACCTTCTTAGTCTAAGGCGATGGTACTAACCACTCTGCTTCCACTATTTTCAGACAGCTTTCTTCCACCAGTAAACGCTCCCATTGCACCTACAGTGGACACGTCTGTCCACAACAGTCACCAGCTAGTGACATGCAGTGGAACTGTCTCAATGACACACTGGTCTATAAACAACGCTCCACTGACCCAGAATTCCTACTCTCAGGCATCTATCTCTATAAGAAGCTGGCGAGTATGACCCACTAAGCTTCATTGTGTTGACCAGTTGGGCAAAAATGTTTCAGGCCCCCTGGATGATACCAAGGTGCTTAGAAGATGATTTGATGTTGTTGGCGAGGGGGACAATTTAGTGACAGACATGCAAACACAAGATACTCAGTTTTGTCAGGATAAAGGAGGAGGACATTTGAAGATTTATTTTTTTAATGGTAGTGAAGCATTCATAGGGGTAGGAGAAGCTGTTGAGCATCCAGACTGCTAAACTAAAGGTCTGAGATAAAACTTACTCAGCTAATACAACTTCCCAAATACAAAGCTTCATAGGAAGAGACAGACATTGATGCCTGCCTTTCCAAGTGAATACAAAAGTCATGACTGACGTTTAAGGGGAGATGTTGGAAAGCTCAGCAGTGACCCCTTGTGGCAAAGGAATTATTTGCATTGACATCACCAGCTGTCCCCTGCAGCAGCAGGGCAACAAACTTGGCAAGCAATTAAGCATGCCTAACATGCACCAGACCTTTTTCTATGCTTTAACCAGACAATGCTATATGGTCTATAGATTTGAAGAAAAAGATGTACTGGGTTAAACAGAACTGTTTGTTTTTACCGCTTCCGACATTATAATCTCTAATTTGAAAATCCGCTATACCTGCTTCCCTGTAACTTTGTTCTCCACATACTGACACCTTGTTGAGATGACCTCAAGCTTCTCCTCGATTTCCTCAATCTCTCTGGAGTAACGGGATATGCTACTCACTGCATCCACTGGTCTCTTTTCTTTTTTACACAGCTGCTCAGAGGATGAAGCAGTTTTCTCATGTTTCGTCCTAAATTCCCGGGTACACTCGAGCCTTATGGCTTCAAGAGAGAGGAATCTCTGCATGGAGACACAACAAAACATCTTTTAAATATTGGCAGGATGTATTGATGCAAAAAAATAGTAAAAGTACTTAGACTAAGCAGTGTGAGCAGATTACCTCCACAAGCTTATTATGCTGCGACTGCTGATGGGTCAGCTCAGCCAGGGTCCTTTTCAGGTAGGCGTTCTCTTTCCTGAGGCTGCTGACAACCATGGCAAGCTCTGAGTTGAGCTTTTTCTTGAGAGAGCGCTTGTATTTAGATGCTGCCATCCCTGTTACCTGCTTACAAGTATCACAGGAGCAATGCTTCTTAGAATATAACATATAAAACATCAACAATACGAGCAGGATTACAGTACCTAATATTCATGAGCAAAGACAACTTCACCAAAGTTTGCTTTCTAAGCAGTAATTTTATAATTTGTTTGTAATGTATTGCATTGCAGCTAGTTGCTTTTGACTTTGAAACTTAGTGTATTTTTTTAAATATATATATATATATATATATATACATATATTTACTTATTCTTTATTTTATTTAAAGGTGTCTCTAATTTTATTAGAAACGCACCTACATCCCCACTACATGTAAGAAAAATTGAATTAAATAAATTCGGCATGAGCAAAGTGCTAACACCCCCTACATGTTAAAGTATATTTTTGCGTCTATCGCTAGTTAACAAGCTAACAGTTGACATGCTAACAAAATCGCTCTTACTTAAGAGTTAAATTGGATACTGAATATTGGTATTTCATATCTATAAAGTAACATTACTGTAATCATTAATCATGTAAAAAAAAAAAACCCGCTTATAATCGCCATAATCTATAAGGTTTTTGTTTGACAGAATTAAAGCTACTTTAGCTAGATAGCCAATGTTAAATAGCTAGTGTTACCATTTAGCTAACGTTATTATAACGGTATTGAAATATGACTGCTCATTTTAAAATAAATCTTATTTTCTCAAGGTATTGTTTTACCAAATCTGCTGAAACACCTACTGGGTTTATATTTTGTTACCTAAAGATGGTGGTGACTGTCAAATTGTGAAGTGGAATGAATAAGCCAACCCTTTACTTCTTCATCGCCCACTAGCGTGAAAACAGAGAAGAGGAGGAGCTCAGCGGAAAAAACTGGTGTTAAATAATAACAATATTGCCTTTCTATATGAATGTTTTTGCAGCTTATTAACTTTTAGTTTTAACATAAAAGTGCGTGGCTTTACTTAATAGAAGAAACGTTACTTTAAGCAAGTATTTAAAAAAATTGACTGCAGGGGAAGATGGCAGTACTTAGGCATCACCACAGAGTGGCGCTGCAGCACAGGATGAGGGTGTCTTTTTGGTGCTCCCTACAGTAAAGCCCCTTCAGGCTGCTGGTGGCTGCTGTGACTCATAAGGTGATCGGTATCCACCCCTTTCCTCCTCCGCTTTAAACTTTGTCTCAATTCCTCCTATGATGGCACCTTCTCTCTCAGCGGAATATAAAGCTTTTCTTTGAGTGGGTTTTTTCTTTTTTGGACTTCTATCAACATGCTGCGGGTCATAGTTGAATCCGCCAGCGGGATACCCAAAAAGAAACTTGGCAACCCAGATCCAATAGCTTCAGTGATCTTTAGAGGTGAGAAAAGTCTTCAAGTTAACTATTACATTAACTTTTCCTGCTGTATGCTGTGTCACTTTCTTTTCTAGGTGAAACTGAGCATGCATACAGTGTTTCCCTTTCTGTCAGGTTAACATCTTTTGGTTGTGATCACTTAAATATTTATTGCAGCTGAATATTTTGGCTGTGACTCACAAAACAAAGATGCATCCTTATAAGGTCAGAATAACCCACGGCTCCCAAAGGAGAAGGCTTGCATTGTTATTGTAATAAAAACTCCCTCAGGATTGTAAAATTGTTCGTGCAGCAATTATTTTTAGTTGAAAAATAAGTTTGGGGTTGGTTTGAGAGTTTTATGGATCGCTCCTATTCACTGTTAAACTTCAAAGTGCTTGGAGGAAACATATTTTAAAAAAGGAATATAAATCATTACTTTGTCATGTTTTCTTACAGGTGAAAAGAAGAAAACCAAAGCAGTTGATAATGAGCTCAATCCAATTTGGAATGAAGTAAGTGTAAATTGAAAGTTAGCTTTAATGTTTGGGCGTGATAGTATGTTGATGTGTATGCCCCTTATTTGTAATTACAGGTGCTTGAATTTGATTTGAAAGGCAGCCCTCTGGATGCATCTTCATTCCTCAACGTGGTTGTAAAAGACTACGAAACAATCGGAAAAGACAAGTATGTGCACGGAGAGCAATGGGTGGAAAAATGATCACATTTGCATGTTGATTTAGTCATGAATGTCTGTCTGTTTTAAAGTGATGGCAGCCTTAGTTGTCTTAAACCAGACTGGCGTGTGGCACTGAATCAGTATTTAACCCATCATGACAAATGTCTCTGAGTCAGCAAGTTCATTTGAGTGCAGCTAGTCATTACAGATATACATGCATTTTATGGCTCAGGTAATAACTTAAAGGGAAAACCTCATCCCAGCTCAGTGGTTTTTCCTTTTGACATGTAATTATAATGTGTAAGCAGAGTTTCATGGTAGCTGAGCACCAATGACCAACATTATAACTCCCAGCGTGTGGCTGAAAATAGTTATTATGATCTTTTCCTGAGGAGGAAAGCAGCATGTTGAAACTTCACTGACATGTGTAACTCCAGGAGATACTGCGTCCCTGTTAAGACTTGCTATACAAATAAAAAACAATGGTGCTCCACCATTTAAAAAAATGTTACCTTAAAAGGGAAAAAAAATGTTCCTTTTCACTTTTCTTTCCTCAAACTCAAACTGTTGCTTATTAGTCACTTTAATAATCCTCATTAATGTGTTTGACAGATACGCACATAACATAGAGAGTCTGGGTTCTTTTGTTTATAAAAGTGGAGACAAGAAAGGAGACCAAGTAATAAAATTTCCATTGAGTCACTGCAGTGACTGATTGTACACAGTATAAATTCGTCTGAGGCAGGCAAAAGGGGTGTGGGGTTGGGTGCGGGTAGTTGGTGGAGACTGTCTGCCTTAGCTACGCACACACTTTATGTTTTTCCAAAGCTGCATGAGAGGGGAAGCTTGTGCTGGCTTGTCATCGGCACGTTTGTCATTGTTAACAGACAGTAATGCCAAAAATCAGGAAACGTGGTTTTTTGTTTTTTTTGTTTTTAACCAACCGTTACCCCCATCTAAAATCCATAATGAGAAGGAATGCGATTCAGGGAACCGAAGAGGGATGTCTAATCTGTACTGCAGTTAAAAGAAGGCAAATCCAGCTGCTCAACTTGCAGTTTTGAGACCTAGTTTCTTTTGGGAAATTTTATTTTGGTATTTCCTCAGCTGTCTTTAAAAGTCATACATCAGTAGTGGAAAATACCCGAGTATGCCAAAAAAATGGTTAGACGTTTTAAAGTAAAAATCCTTTCTTTAGTAGTGCAGCTACAAATATTTGACACTAGAATTTAAAGTTTTCTTTCACAGTATAAGTTATGTATAATCATTACCCTTATACTGAGTGTTCCTTGCACTGCCAGCGGCAGTAATTTACCATCCCAGATTCTTTCCACAGATGACACTTTCTGCCAAGAACAAGTTTTCTAAGTTCTGTGCAGTCTCAACTAATCCCACATCTGTTTAGAACCGCAGAGAAAATTGTGAAAGCGACTCATGAAAGCGACTGTTCTCATGTTCTTTACTTACTAGAGTAAGACTGTTCTCCCACCTCTTTGGCTCTGCATCTGTTCATTGGTAAAGTGGGCATAGAGCACATGCCTGTGGTACATGTTAATGGTTTCCATCTTTTTAGGTTTTCCTCATACACTAGTTCAACTGCTTTATTCAAATCTCCCTTTTTACAAAATGAGTAAAGTGACATCAGAGGAAAACTTGCTGTAGAATCTTTGAGTTCAAATTGAGTTACAGTGATTTGGTAAATGAACCTAAATAGTGGTTTCTACTCTAACTGAGCATTCAGCTCTTTGTACTATAAAAGCCACATTCGCCCTGTTATAGTCCTTAAGCTTATGGCTCAAAGGAACCCAGCACATCAGATGCAACAACACTGCTGCCATTCAACAAGCTACTAATAACGGAAATATAGTTACTCTCAAAGGACAAACAGAAACAAAAAGACACAGAATTCCCAACTAAAAACAAACAAAAGAGGAAGAAGACCATGAGCCAACCACATCAGCCACACAATGGGGCATCGGATTCAGGCTTCTCCCCTAAACTAGGTCTGGAAAACTAGACTAACATAAACCAAAGCTAAAAACACTAGGGTTGATAACTCCCAACTTTAACTATACTTAATAATCAAAGCTAAGAAAACAATAGAAAGATAAAGCTAGGGAAAAGGTCCAAGACACCAGTTGCCAACCATCATGCTGTACTTATGGTGCTGTATTTTGTTACCCTGTATTTATACATGTGTAATGATAATAAAGTTTAATCCTAATCCCACCTTGTCTGGGTTTATATTTGTGCAGCAAGCTGTCAACAACCAATCAGCATTAGGAATAGATCAGATAAGTGAGAGAACAGGTTAATGGGGTTGACAAGATAAACACAACACCCTGATGTCACAAGCGCAGACATGCTCACTCTCCAATGGACCAGTTGAGGGCATCTCAGTCTTGCCCAAGATTGCTTTGACATGCAAACTACAGGGATTGAACTACAATCCTTTCCACTGGTAGACAAACCGCTCAACCTTCTGAGCCACAGCTGTACCCATGTGCCCATGCGCCCATGCTATCATTTATAAAAATGCCCAGTGTGTTGCAAGCTATTGTCATTATTACATATATTACATAATTTCCTTTTAATAAAGTAACAATGTCGGTGTTGTTGTTTGATTTGTTATATTTATATGAAGAAGTGAAACTGGGAAGTGGAAACTTTTAGATATCCACAGCAACGAGCAATTACAGTCACAAACACTGAGTCCAGTTCCTGCCTGTGGTAATTCTTCAGCACAAATTGTGGAAGCAAAGCATCCCTAGCATCCTTAGTTTTACCGATTCGAAAGAGGTTGATGGTTTCCTTGATTGGCGTATGACTCGAGTGAATGTTAATGTAAATGAATGTGATTGCTTTTCAGATTTATTGGTTCTGCAAGAATCTCACTGAAAGACTTGGCCAGTGGTCATGCGAAATCCCTCCCATCCAAGAATATACCACTTGTCAATGAGAAGCAGCAGTCTTTTGGGGTGAATACCTTTAATTAATAGCGTGATCCTACTTATTGTGCAGCTGTTTTTATGAAATGCAATATAGTTGGTCAGATTTACATCATGATGGGTGGTAATTAAGAATGTATTCTTTTTTTAGGCAGTCATTAATTTGCTCATTGGGTATGAGTCACCTATCAATGCCACTTCAAACCTAAATGATCAAACTGATGGAGACATATCTCATTTGGATGCTGGTAAGAAGACTAAAATCTATCTATCTATCTATCTATCTATCTATCTATCTATCTATCTATCTATCTATCTATCTCACTCTGTGAGATATGCAAAGTTACATTCATTTCCATGTATAGTTGCATTAATTGTACACCAAGATGTTATATTGATGATGGGAAAGCTGGATCATTGAGTCTTCTCCAGAACATCCCAGAGATTCTAAATGGGGCTTAGGTCTGGAATCTGTGGTAGCCAAAACCAAGTGTGAAAATGATGTCTCATGCTTCCTGAACATGCTTCCTAGGTATGGTGCGTGAATGGCTTCACCTTTACTACCCATCACTCTGGAAAATGCTAAATTTGGATTCATCATACCACATGACTGTTTATCATTGCTACAAAGTTCATGTTCCCTAGGAAACTGAAGAACATCCCACTCCAATTAGTCTTGATGATGCATGTCTGTGTAGGTTCTCAGTCATCAAGGTTATGGTAGTCAAAGGAGCTTGAAAAGTTTTAGGCCATTGATGTCAACTGACACATAGAGAGGGTGGCTTATGACACCAAAGATTACCCACCAACAATGTAGTCTTGAGATCCCTTTCCTGCCGCCTCAACTCCCACTGACATCTTGCATTCGATGACATCAGTAGGTCACATGATACGGTGAGGGAGGGTACGCAATGGCGTCACCCAAAACCGCTGGTGGTAATGATGCAACATTTTTCTTCATACCTTGGCTCATGAGATGATTAATAGTGGGTCAGCAGCCCTCTTAAGGGACAACTCCCACTATGGTTTAAATAACTGGAATTCTCCACCATGTGGTTTTAGAACTGAAGAAACTTCTTAGATAAGAGGTGAAACATCTTTAAAAACTTTTTAAAAATCCAGTCGCCTTCTTTTCAAGCTCCTTAGACCTCAGTGATGCATGGTTTTCTTGCACAGAAGTTTAGTCCCAATCCCTCGAGTTCTCGTTGCATTGAATGCGTGGAAATGCTCCAGCTATCACTGTTAAAAACAGCCATGCGTTCTACTGATGATTTTTTGCACTCTGATATCACTAAACATTTAAGTGATCTATGGTCACAATCATTCAAGATTTATTTCTGACCACATTTCTTCCTCAAAAATGATAATTCACCATGATCCTTGTAGGTTTTAATGACATGTTGGACAGTGTGTAACCCAGTTTTAGTTGTTTCAGCAATCTCCTTAGTTCTTTTATCTACTTGATGCCAATAATTTGACCTTTCTGAAAATGAGCAACATCTTTTCCACAGTTATGGGATATGTCTTAAAACATGGTTGTTTAAGAAAAAAAAGGAGCTGTTCACTGCATCGGGTTAAATAACCAGTTGCACGCCGAGACATATTAGTCACCACAGGACTGAAGCTTAGCATGAGTAGAATAATTATGAATATGAATGGCTATGAATTTCATGGTTTTTTTTGTGTTTTTCTTTCTGATTTTCCACCAAAAAGGGAGTGATGAGGGTGATGAGGGAGAAGCAGACACAGATGGGGGAGGTCAGGGTGGAGGCTCAGGAGCTCCCACTTTACCAGGCCACCCTGGGAAATCTAGACAATCTATCCATCTGAGGCGTAAGAGGCACAGAGCCCTGGCCAATAAGCCTCAGGACTTCCAGGTATTGTTTGACTTGCAATTATTTTTAATCTATGCCTAGATAATGATAAATATCACTCTAAGAAGGAAATGTTATTGTTAATCACATAAATGACAGAAAGTTTCACCAGTACTGCTTAACACGTAAACCTGTGCCAGGGAATAGACAAACAGGAAACAGACATGTCAACAACTTTTCTGGTTCTGCTTCAGTTTCTCTGGGACAATATTGTTGATCCACAGTTTTCCAATATTTAATTGAGCTGGATTGTACTTTAAAAGTTAGCAGAAAAAGTAAAGTAACCCAAATAAATAAAAAAAATGTTACGTTTTCAAACAGATCCGTGTTCGGGTTATCGAGGGTAGACAGCTGCCTGGCAACAACATCAAGCCTGTGGTTAAAGTGAGTGTATGTGGACAGACCCACAGGACGAGAATTAGGAGAGGGAACAACCCGTTCTTTGATGAGGTAATGAATCTATGGCCACGCAAAGATACTCAGCTCGTCCAGAAATGACTCTTTAGAAATTTGTTACTGATTGCATACTTTTGCTTTTGACCTTGCTTGTCTATTTTAACCTTCCTTTGTCTACTTCCCTTGACACTTCTATGAGCTTTAATAACCTCCTGTCGTATTTCTCTCTTTATCGGCAGCTTGAGAGTCACCTTCTGTAGATACTGAAGGAGTCCTTTCAGCTTTCTCTTGCAGTATAACTAATCCCTCTCATTTGCATTTGCATTTACCTCATCTCAGCTTTTGCCAGAATGTACAGTAAGAATCTCAGCTAAAAGCAAATGTAAGTTGTGTAATTTGCCACAAAAAGTTATATTAGCGTGCTTCTGGCAAAAAAAATATACTGTGCACACACAGTTGTCTCTCTCTCTTCTCCAGATGTTTTTCTACAATCTCAACATGCTCCCCTCAGAACTGTTTGATGAGAGCATCAACATTCGGGTATGCAGATAAGTTATATTTAATTTAATGCTGTTTTTTTTGTTTGTTTGTTTTGTTTTTACAGAAAATTAGTATATTGTACCATCTGTTATGCGATTTTACAATCAAATCATTTCTACATCTCATATCTTTTCTCCAAAGGTCTATGACTCCTTCTCCCTCAGATCTGACAGTCTAATTGGAGAGTTCAAGGTGTGTCAAAAAATGCTTTTATATACTAAACTTTGTGTTCATTGTTTCACCATTCAAGGATGAATTAGTAGTCTGACATTTTTCATTTTCTTTCCTATCCAGCTTGATGTTGGCTACATCTATGACGAACCTAGTGAGTATTTATTGTATGCACGTTTTGGGAAAGTTCCCTTTCTATACACTGCAGGTAGATGCTTGAACATGTTTAATATGACACCATAACCAGGTGTCCCGAATTCGTGATTGAGGTGAGAGACAAACGACTTCTGGTCCAAGTGCGTCAAAACAATGATTTTATTAAACGTATGTGTGGAAAGATACACAGCCCAATATTGTCACGGCAGATCTCCCGTCAAAACATACTTTCAGCAGAGTTTTATTATGTCAGGGTTAACGCACCTTCTCGCGTTAGACAAAACATCACATGCATAGGTTATAATTAATGACAGTTCAACAAGTTTCCGTGTTCAACAGCATTTTTCCTTATATGGTTGTCTGGCTCCTCCAGATGCTTCCTGTAGACCCCGAATCACTAGTTGCTAAGCAAAGACAAAGAAATTTATATTTCACCTTTACCCTAAAAATTGTACTTAACGTCTGTGTGTGTGTGTAAGCATGTTAGGCATTCATTCACAGCATTCAAGTCATTTCATCAATATATCAGTTCAGACATAGCGCTGAACGACGCTTATAACCCTCATTCGACTGTATGCTTAACTCTATCATGAGCACAAATGTAACGTGTGTAATAACATAATTGAAACTGTATGTTTAATAAATGGAATAAATGTTTAATCAAATGTCACTGCTCAAAGCTTAATAAAAGGATATAAAAATAAACATGATACAGAAATGATATAATCCCCACACAGGTCACGCCATAATGAGGAAATGGCTCCTCCTCAGTGATCTTGATGATTCGAGCTTGGGGCCTAGAGGCTACCTGAAAGTCAGCATAATTGTTGTGGCTACTGGAGAAGAACCACCGGTAAGAGTACCTTCTTCCTCAAAATCAAAACACCTTTCTCTTAATGCAGTGTTAATAAAATAAACATCTCTTCTGCTCTTGCTTCTTGTGCACAGACTGAGAAGAGAGAGTCAAATGAGGAGCAAGATGACATAGAGAACAATCTTTTGGTGCCAGCTGGAGTCACGATGCGATCAGCCACTCTGAACCTTAAAGTCTATCGTGCCGAGGATATGCCACAGAGTAAGTGGTATACCGGTGAATACATTTCTGCAGCTCTCATGGGCTGATGCATTGAAATCCGTTTAAGAAGCTTCTGTTTTGTGTTGCAGTGGATGATGCCTTTGTTCAGACAGTAAAACAGGTATTTGGAGGGGATGGAGATAGGAAAAACTTGGTGGATCCATATTTGGAAGTCAGCTTTGCTGGGAAGAAGGTATTTCATGTTAGATTAAAACACCATTTTTGAAAATTTCCCTCAATGTAATTATAGTTGATTTAACATTATTATTTTGTCTTTTTAGGCTTCTACCAAAATAATTGAGAAAAATGCCAATCCAGAGTTTAATCAATTCATCAGTCTTCAAGTAAAGGTAATAAAGATGCATATTAAAAAGAAGCTTTGATTCAAAATTAAATGAGACTTTAATCTCCATCATAAATAATCTCTGCCTCTGTAGTTTCCCTCCATGTGCGAATGCATCAAGTTGACTATGTATGACTGGTAAGCACTGACATTTATTCACAGACATGGGTAACAATAACATGACCACTATCTGACATGTATATATATTCTTTGCAGGGATCGTCTAACCAAGGATGATGCCATAGGAACAGCATTTTTGAATCTAAGCAAGATATCTTCCTCTGGGGGGAGAGATTGAAGGTAATCATACAGTATTGTTTATATTTTTGTCACTCACTGGTGTAAGTCCATGTTGTGATACGAAATGTAATACCGCTTTTTTTTTTTTATTCATCCAAAACAGAAACACAGACTGAAAATTCCAACACAGTCACTGAATGTATGTACTAAACAGTTACTGGCTTGATGTATCTTCTTTTATGTTAAAAAAGACTCTAAGGTTGAATGATAAAACTTATGAAGGGACTGCTTAACTCGCTCCTTCTCTTTATGTATCTAACCTTACCTGCAAATCCTCCTGGTGGATTTTTTTTTTTCTGTGTGTTACAGTGAGCACAGCTGCATCAGAAATTGGTTTTCTCCCAGCTTTTGGGCCTTGCTACGTCAACCTGTATGGCAGTCCGAGAGAATACTCAGGTCTGCCTGACCCATATGAGGAACTCAACCATGGAAAGGTAGCACCAACCAGAAGTTCTGCATGGTATTTCACCCTCATTACTATTCATTTCATTTCATATTCATTTTTTTTGCATTTTCAACTCTTTCAGGGAGAAGGGGTCGCATACAGGGGGAGGGTCCTTGTTCAACTGTCCACTCAGCTGGATGGAAAGACTGATAAAAATGTGGATGACATCTCAAGTGATGACATCTTGGTCGCACAGGTACTCACTCCGCACACTGTAAGCCTGTCGGGCTGTATTCACTTCAGTAAACTGCAAGGTGCTTTTAAACTGATGGTCTGAGCATCCCAAAGCAGAAACAAAAACCAGCAGCTTGGTTTCGTTTACATAATCTAAATGTGGTCCTGAACAGGGATAGAATACCTCTAATCAACGGTGTGGAATTAAATGATAACACTCCCACATCTTTTTTTAATTGGTTGCAGAAATACCAGCGGAGGAGGAAGTACTCCCTGTGCGCAGTTTTCCACAGCGCATGCATGCTCCAAGAGCCCGGTGAACCAATCCAGTTTGAGGTCAGCATCGGTAATTATGGGAACAAGCTGGATTCCACCTGCAAGCCCCTGGCGTCCACCACCCAGTACAGCTTTGCTGTTTTTGATGGTACCGAGTTGTTTTTTTAGCTTGATTATGGACTATGACCTAGTTCTGATATTTTCATGACATTAAGGCAATTTGGGTAGGCATGTGCTTTTTTTATTGTTATTTAAGTCAAATATATATTACTAAATTACTTAAACTGTTAACCTCACTGTAAGTGTTTGGAATACAGAGTCATAAACTCCTAATGTGTGTGTAAAATAAATAATAAAACAGCACATTTACTGTGTATGGTGCAGGTAATCACTACTATTACCTACCCTGGGCTGACACTAAGCCTGTTGTGATTCTCACTTCGTACTGGGAGGACATCAGCTACCGCTTGTACTCTGTTAATATTCTCCTCTTCATTGCTGAGAGGCTGGTGAGAATAGCGCACAGACATAATATTTCATAATATTTCTGCTGCTCATTAATGTCTCCCCTTTACGCTTTGTGATTTGTTTCAGGAGTCTCACCTTATTTCTTTTAAAACAGCCATCTTAGCCAAAATTCCTGAGACACGCCTAGCTGAAATTTGGCTTAAGCTCATCAACTGCCTGATTGAGGACCTTAACAAGTAAGACGAGACCAGGCAGATCCTACACTAGTCCTTTCAGTTGCATGAAGTAGAGGTTTGATGTAGATTATTGTTAGACAGTTGTATGTTTTTTTCTGTCAGGACAGATACATTTGTAGGTGGCTGTTAAAGCTAAATAATCTGTTGTGTGTGACAGTTTTCAGCTTCCAGTTCTGGAGGAACAGCAGAACATTACAGAACTGGATCTCCAAATAAAAAGCCTGCGTGATGCCGCTGTGGAAAGTATCAGGCAGATGGCCACTCGGGTGAGAGAAGAAGCCACAGACGTCAAGGCCACTGTTGGAGAAATTGAAGACTGGTTGGACAGACTCAAGCAGCTGGCAGAGGAGGTGAGAAAATATTTCCTCTACTAAAGAATGTCCAGGGTGCCGTCGTTATCAAAAATACAATATAGTGCAGCTCAAAAACAGGATCGAAACTTTGTGTAATTGAAATGTTTCATGTCTCCTTCAGCCTCAGAACAGCATGCCAGATGTGATCATATGGATGTTGAGAGGAGAGAAGCGTGTGGCTTATGCCCGAGTCCCAGCCAACCAGATCCTGTACTCTAACTTCAGTGATGAGGCCTGTGGCAAACATTGTGGAAAGACTCAGACTGTCTTCATGCAGGTAAAGCAAAAGTCATAAATGTTTCTTTAACAACTTGCAATAATTCAGCAGGTTTTACAGTATATTTTGTATGCCATTTAATTTTTGTATTCAGTATCCCATGGACAAAGAAAAAGGTCTGAAGATCCCGGTTCAGCTGAGGATCAACATGTGGCTCGGTCTCTCTGCCCAAGAGAAAAAGTTCAATACTTTCTCAGAGGGAAACTTCAGTGTGTACGCTGAAATGGTACAGTATCTATGCAAAACATTTGTTTCTGAAGAAATAAATACAAACATTTGTGACTGCTTCCTTTAGAGAGGATTGTATAAACTATCGCTTGAATACACGGTTGCTTTTTTCCCCTCTGTAGTATGAGAACCAGGCTCAGGTGTTTGGCAAATGGGGTACCACTGGCTTGGTTGGACGTCATAAGTTCTCCGATGTAACTGGAAAGGTGAAGCTCAAACAGGAACGCTTTCTGCCACCACGTGGATGGGAATGGGAGGGAGACTGGTTTGTTGATCCTGAGCGATGGTGAGTAATCATACAAGCACGCAGACACTCACAGCCCTTTCAATCAACTGCGTACATCCTGTTGCTGTGCACTTGGACATGCTATCCTACTATCCTGTTTATACTTCAGCATCTTTTATGGAAAGGTTAAGACTCAGCAAGCTGTGTGTTCTAGAATGTAAGGGATGTCATCGAGGCTAAGAACCACACACTGTTTAGGGTGTTATCCTGTCTATAACAAAAACAAAATAAGTCGAAAAAAGGAGTTTCCAGCTACTCCCTTATTTTTGCACCAGTTGCCCTTGCTGAAGCAACTCCAAAAGGGATTTGTTTCTACTTCTAGGATCAAAACTAGAGAGCTTTCACTTGATATTTGAATGGCTGAGCCACACCATAGAGCTAAAACTGCATGTAATCAAAGTGAAAGCATCACTTGTTTGTTTGATCTTAATTTCCTGTTTCAATCAGAAAGCAGATAAGTTTGGGCCTGGACTGGACTCATTTTGGCAGTTGTGGCTAAAAGTGGGCCACATGGTGCTCGACACTTGCAGTCACACCCAGATGTGAACTTTAGATGTGGGCCACATTGGGCCAAGTGTATTTATGTTTTTCTGTCTACAGATATGGGCTTTCTAAGTTGCAATCCAACTTTTAACTTGCTGTTCAGTTGTCTTAACCAAAACCCAGAACCTCTTTCTAACCAAGTCTTCTAAGTACTCACATGTCATACCGCTGGTAGTTTCGGTCCGCTTTTAGACCTCTGCATTCAAATCTCCCCGGCAGGTTCCTGAGGTCATGTGATCAGGGCCTGATGACTGTCTGTCGTAGAAGCTACAGAGCTTTTGTAGGAGTGGCCCCAGACTCTGTATCTCTCTCCCACTGAACCTGAGCTCTGTGGACTCAGTGGTCTCTTTAAAAAGAAGATAAAAAAAGTCATCTATTAAAACTTTAATGTTCTTGCACTTTTTGTTGTGAAGCTCTTTGTGATATCTATCTTAAGAGGTGCTATATAAATACAATTTTACTTACTTACTTAATTAAAGGAGAAAGAATTTCCAAGAATTGCTCTCAGTCTTTGCACAGCAGAAAATAGTGATATGTGACCAAGACAAATTATTAGAAAAAATCTCTGCCCAGTGTTTCTTTTTAAATAGTTTAAATACCACATTTTCACTTACATATACAAACTCTCTCTTTCTCTCTGTTTCTTTATCAACTATTTTTTTTTTATATTTCTTCATTTTCCTTCTGGTCTTCTCTTCTGCTTTTCCTCAGAATCAGATTAGCAGTTTTTTTTGCATGGCTAATGTTATTTTTGCACAGTTTCTTTTGAGAAGCTGCTTATTCCTGCTTTTTGATTGTTGTTGTTGATGGGTCAAATTGTCAGGTATAATCCCTTGTGTGCTCTCAAATGACTGAGGGTACCAGCCACAGCTAGGAACCGAATTATCATCACAATTACAGGAAATGAACAGGAATTTGGCATCAGCCAACATTTTGGTTTCTTCTCCTTCCCTCCCTTGTGCCTTCGGACTCTAAAGTGCTTACAGCCTCATACTGAAGTTTGAGTAAATAGCCTTAGCTATCTGAAGCCTGCTTTCCTGATCTCTTCTGATCTGTTTATCGTGGACCTACATAACTTTTGCCTGAGTCAGAGAGCCTCTTATTAACCTTTGTGCTATGGTGGTGTTTTCTAAAGTCTGTTGACAGAAGCAGATGCAGGCCACACAGAGTTCACAGATGAGGTTTTTGAGAATGAAACACGGTTTCCTGGTGGTGAGTGGAAGCCTGCTGCAGAGCCCTACACAGATGTGGTATGCTATACTGGTCTTACCCACAGACATATAAAAACACATTTAGCTTTTAACACCCTATCTGAAATATGTGGGTGAAGATGGCACGACAAAGCCCGTTTATGCATACTTGTTTTCAATGTTATCAGTTTCTACTTTACTACTGTGTACTTGTGACAGGTTGATTTCTTTGTGGTTGTATTGACGTGATTTTTGCTGTCTTTCTGACACCATTTGTAGTTTTTAGTAGGCCTGCTAGTAATGATAATGACACCACATTGAGTGTTTGGGCTGCATAAGAGCCCAAAAACCTCAAAGCTGCTGCAGACATCTATCACCCAAGTCTGAGTTTTTGAGTAGTTCCCATGAGTATCCAAACATGTTTCAGCTCTTTTATTCCTTCCAAATGCAACACAGAGCTGTTAAAAACTTTACAAAATTAGAGACTGACTGGTATATAATGTGAGCATTAATAAAATCGGTTGGGCTTTTTAAGTATTTGTATTTAATATGAATCACCAACTTTTTATTTTGTGTAGAATGGTGAAAAGGTTCAGAGCCCAGGGGACTTTGAGTGTCCGCCTGGATGGACCTGGGAGGATGACTGGAGCTTTGATAGCAACAGAGCTGTCGATGAGAGAGGTAACATTAACATTAAAACTGAAATACAAGCCATCAGTAAACAAAAAATAAATAAATAAGTATATAAATAAAAAAAAACTTATAGAAGAGACATCAAAAACAATAGGAGTGGACCGAAACGCACCGGCCAGCACAGACCACCGAAGACAACTGAAGTGTGGGAATTCTTTACATGGTTAAGAAAAGCAATTTCACAATCTCTAAGTCAAGAACACTCTGAGGAAGCAGGCATACCTTTGACGGTGTCTACAATTAAGAGATGCCGTCATGAGTTTCTACTTAGAGGATTTACCACAAGGTGCAAATGGTTGGTTACAATCAAGAGCAAGAAGGTCTGGCTAGACTTTGCCAGAAAACATCTAAAAATTATATCCACAGATGAAACCAAGACTAACTTGGATCAGTATGGTGGGAATAGAAAAGCATGGAGGTTCATGGTCCTAAGCGTTTCACTTTTTTTTTTTAACCATGGTGGCACAATGTTATGACATGGGTATGTATGGCCGCCTGGTGGAACTGGGATAGTCTTCAATGACCAAGTCAATCACCTGATCTCAGCCCAGCAGAGCACTCCTTTCAGGTATTATACACAAAACTGAAGACAGAGAGACGCACAAACAAGCAGCAGCTGCCTGGCAAAGCATCTCAAAGAGGAAACGTCATTTTGTGATGTTCATGGATTCTAGATTTCAGACAATCCACCAGAAGCAATCCTTATATTTAAAATGATGTTAGTTTGTGCAATCACTTTCAGCCTGTAAATATGGGGGACTGTTTGAAAATGTCTATAATTCCTAAAAAGTTAATACTACTTTTTTAAATCTCTTGACTTAAAGCCTGCACTTTAATTGCATATTGACTGTTTTTCTAAACTCTTCTGTGGTATATATGGGCAAAATTTAATAGTTTGTCTTTGTTCAACAAGTTATGGGCCTAACAATGTACATCTTCTCTTCCTACTGCTGTCATCTTACAAATAATGAAGAATCTTAACTATATATGTGTTTTTTGACACTAGGTTGGGAATATGGGGTTACCATTCCCCCTGATGATAAACCGAAGTCCTGGGCTCCAGCAGAGAAGATGTACCATGTCCACCGCAGGAAGAGAATCATGAGAAAAAGAAGGAAGATATCTGAGAAAACGGCTATTGCTGAGGTGAGGAAGACATAGATTAGGAAAAGACTAGATTCAGCACACAGGTATAATCTCATTGCGGGATTTTTTGGCTTTTGTTCCTTCTTTAGAGACGAGGATCGGGGGAAGGTTGGGAATACTCTTCCCTGATTGGCTGGAAGTTCCACAGGAAAGAGCGCTCCTCTGACACGTTCCGCCGCCGACGTTGGAGGAAAAAGATGGTCCCATCAGACTGCATTGGGGCCTCTGCCATCTTCAGACTGGAAGGAGCTTTAGTAGGTCTAGGTTAAGCACCCTGAGTAAAACTGCTTAATATAAATCTCTATTCTGTACCCATTTCTGTCAGATGTAACATCAATTTTATTTGGGTTGTGCTGTGTTGCTTTAAATTTTCTTAAAGTTTGCTCCAATATTTAGAAAACTCTCCTGTTAAGCTCCTTTGTTTTGTTAACAGGGGGTCGATGTTGATGAGAAGGCCAGTAAAACGGGTGCAGCCAAAGTGTTTGGTGCCAACACACCCACTGTTTCCTGCCACTTTAACCGTAAGTAGCTGAATCAGATAAAATAAATTCCTGTTTGTTGCTGATTAAAGGCAGAGGTTTTCTTTGAACTACATCCCGACTGACTGCTCTTAGTGTGAGACTACACTGATATCCCGAATCCAAATACATATACACTGCCTTATCAGATGTTCCATAAGGGTTTTACCATTTCAGGAGTCATCCAGTTTTAATGAAAATAATTTCCCCCCAGGATCTTACATCTACCACCTGAGAGTCTATGTCTATCAGGCAAGAAATCTCTGTGCCATGGACAAAGACAGCTTCTCGGGTAAGAGCTAAGCCTTGTGATAGGCACACACAGTGTAAGCCCATTAAGGAGGAAAAAATAAAATCAACTCCTGAGGTACAATTTTGGAAAGTATGGTAATAAGAGTATTCTGGATTCTCTAGATCCCTATGCTCATGTGTCATTTCTGCATGTGAGCAAGACCACAGAAGTCATAAAGACCACGCTGAATCCCACATGGGATCAGACTCTCATTTTTGATGACATTGAAATCTACGGAGACCCACAGACCATCGCCTGCAACCCTCCCGATGTAGTCTTGGAGCTGTATGACAAAGATCAAGTGGTAGGTTCAGTGTTTAATCTGATCAACTTCTGATCAAACTACATAATTGTACACACACAACTGTGTCCTAGAAAAGCACATTTTGGGCCCTAATCGACATAATACGGGTTTATTAAGTCTGTACTATATTCATTAGGGTAAAGATGAGGCCATGGGCCGCTGCACATGCCCCCCTGTGGTTAAACTGAACCCCAGTGGGGCTGTCAGTCCTAAACTGCTGTGGTTCCCAGTCACCAAAAAAGGTCGCAGTGCTGGAGAGGCATTGCTAGCTGCTGAGCTCATATTGAAGGACAAGGTACAGAAAGCACCAAAATTAAGTGATTAAATTGTAATTTAACATTAGGAAGTTTTATAAATGAGGTCCCTCTGTTCTTGTCTTCCAGGTTAATGATGGAGATTTTCCATTGGTGCCTCCTCGGCGGGGGGAGAATCTCTACATGGTTCCTCAGGGAATCAGGCCAGTTGTGCAGCTCACTGCAATTGAGGTATATCTTTAAATCGTTCAAGCCCTCTGGTGTGCTGCTCTCCTTATCTGCCCCTGCTAGTTTTTGTAATATGAATATTTGTTTTTGCTTGTAGGTCTTGACTTGGGGGTTGAGGAACATGAAGACATATCAGTTGGCCACAGTATCGTCCCCAAGTTTGATAGTTGAATGTGGTGGTGAGACCGTTCAAACTGCCGTGATTAAGAACTTCAAAAAGAACCCCAACTTTCCTGGATCAGTGCTGCTACTCAAAGTGGTAATAACCCCAAGTCTTCCTGGAGGGAATAACACACCTTCACATATATAAACTTTAGATATTTCCTTATTTGGCCTGTCCTCTCACTGTTCACTTAGCTTCTTCCCAAAGATGAGATGTACGCCCCTCCCATCGTGCTCAAGGTGATCGACCACAGACCTTTCGGTAGGAAGCCTGTCGTGGGACAGTGCACAATTGACTGTCTGGAGGAGTTCCGCTGTGACCCGTATCGTCTTAACAATGAAATCTGCATGTCTGCTAGAGGTATCCACAGACACAGAAGTCTCACATGCATATTTAGCTTCATAAGATAAGTGTCTGTTACATATATATATATTTTGCATTACTTTTGCAGTGGCAATGATAGCTGCTGCCCAAGGAGATGTTGTCATAGACATGGAGGGGAGACCCATCGTAAAAACAGAGGTAGATAAAATGTCACATAAACAAAACGACAAAAAAATCTAAAAAATAATATTTTTTTTAATGAAAATCATTCTTTGCTCCCATCTTTATAGCTTCAAGAAGAAAAGGTCAGAATTCTCTTGTCACACGTTGTCTACCAATGGATATCATCATCTATTTTAAAAATGCCAAATGTATTGATATTTGTTTTTGTGTTGTGTAGGAGGAGGAGGCAGTAGACTGGTGGAGTAAGTTTTATGCCTCCACTGGGGAGCAGGAAAAGTGTGGACCTTACCTGAAAAAGGGATATGACAAATTGCAGGTGATGTGTTTTACACACGGTGGAAAAAAGAAAAGATCTAATCTGATCTAATTTGTGATGGTTTTACAACCTGCATCTAAATTACTGTGACAGACAGTTTTGTGATCTGAAAGCACTTAAGATTTTGCAATCATTTTCTGTTAAATAAAACCAGCATGAGTGTTCTGTGAAGCCCCACAGCTAAGTGATAGACCAGTTTTTAATTCACTTGCTGTAACAAACAGTGAATTGTAATGCTTTTTGTGTTTTTTTTAGGTATACAATTGTGAATTAGAAGAGGTTAAAGAGTTCCACAGGCTGACTGATTTCTGCAGCACTTTCAAACTTCAGAGAGGAAAGAATGAAGATGAAGAAGATGATCCCTCAGTGGTGGGAGAGTTCAAAGTAAAGAAGTGTGAAATTTTGTAAACTTTTAAGTACACAGCCATTTTCAATACTCCTTTTGTAACCTCTAGTGGACAATTTAGGAATTGCAGTTAAACTAAATAAATAATAATAAGTTAATAATTTAATAATTAAGTTAATAATTAATTGTTAATAATAATAAGATGAACAGGTTTGCCTGAAACATTATGTGATCCCTGGCCAAAGAGGCGTAGAGAGGCTATAACTATACTAGTGAGGAAATAAGTAAGTCCATAAGTCCCAGCCCGATTCTTCTTCAGTGGTGCCTAGGTAGCTAAGATAGAGTTGGAAGGGTTTATCCTTTAAAGCTGTAGAAAAGTAAAAATTAAATACAATAAAAAATTGCCTTTGACCTGCTTAAAGTGTGCTTCCCAAATTCATGTCTTCAACAACCCTGATATCTTTGTGATGCCATTGGGGAAACCTGCAATTTTAATTTAAATAACAATGCTTTTCTCTTTGGTGGTCTACAGGGTTCATTCAAGATTTACCCACTGCCTGATGACCCAGGCGTGCCAGCTCCACCTCGCCAGTTCAGAGAGCTTCCTGAGAGTGGACCACAGGAGTGCCTGATCAGAATATATGTGGTGTCCTGTACTGACCTGCAGCCTAAGGATACAAACGGCATGGTGCGTCTCATACATGAAGCTGCAGCTAAAGTCATCTTCCTTTAACCCTGTGCAGATTTTACCTCACAACTTATCACAATTGTGAAAAAGATGAATACTTTCAACATTATTTATTTATCCATTCTCCGTTCAGTGCGACCCATACATTAAGATTACACTGGGGAGGAAAACAGTGGATGATAGAGATAACTACAAACCTAACACCCTCAATCCTGTGTTTGGAAGGTGAGATGTTGTTGAGATGGTTTTCTTTTTAAATCATTTTTGATATTTAATTATTTTACAGTGAAAACTCAAGCATTTCACATGCTTTTCTCCAGGATGTTTGAGCTATCCTGCTTCCTGCCTCAAGACAAGGATCTGAAGATTTCTGTGTATGACTATGACCTCCTGAGCAGAGATGAAAAAGTGGGTGAGACAGTCATCGATTTGGAAAACAGGCTTCTCTCTCGTTTCAGGCCTAGCTGTGGGCTGCCACAGACTTACTGTGTGTAAGTATGTACTTTAAGTGCACTTCAGCTGTTTATTTTCTTAAGTCTACAATTTTGTAGCTCTGCTTTGTTTGTATCCACTCATTTTGATCAAAAGAGATGTTACACATCAACATTGGTTCTAACGTCTTGCAGATCTGGGATCAATCAGTGGAGAGATCAGCTGAAGCCTTCTCAGATACTCCAAAATCTGGCTAAAGTGCGGGGCGTCCCTAATCCACGCATAGAGGGTGATGGAAGCTCATTGTCTTTCGCAGGAAGAGAATACCACCTGCAGGAATTTGGTATAGCTATTCTTGAAAGTCCTGTTATCATAGCACATACTCAATGTGCTGTCTCTATTGTTGTGTTAATTGTGTCCTGTTTGGGGTTTTTTGCCTTGCTACTTTGGAGGTTTTCTTACTGTTTATGTCAGTGATATTAACACTGACTGCATTCTTTGCAGAGGGCAACACTGTACAACAACACCAGCACTTGGGCCCGGCCAGAGAAAGGCTTGCGCTGCATGTCCTCAGAGACCAGGGATTGGTACAAGAGCATGTAGAGACCAGGACCCTATTCAGCTCCCACCAACCAAATCTATCACAGGTTAACACTCATTCATGCATTTTGATTTGAGCAACTTAGTTATGTGCTGTGCTTTGTTTAACCCTTTTCTCAAAAATGCAGGGACGAATTCAGATGTGGGTAGACATTTTCCCCAAGAGGCTCGGTTTGCCCGGGCCTCCGTGTGATATCACTCCACGCAAAGCTAAGAAGTAAGAAACTCTTTACAAAATAATCATATATCTTAACGTAATGCACCAAGGGGTGAAATATAATTGCATACTTGAAACAGGTACTTCTTGCGAGCTGTCATTTGGAACACAAGTGATGTCACTCTGGATGAACGAAGCATCACTGGAGAAAACATGAGCGACATCTACGTTAAAGGGTATATTAAATGTCCCGTCTCTCACTTTAATCCTTTATTTGTACTCTGCACTTGTACTATGTTCAACAAGAAGGCGACATATTGCTTTTGTTTGTTCTTTAGATGGATGCCAGGAATGGAGGACAACAAGCAGAAGACTGATGTCCACTACAGATCTCTGGATGGAGATGGAAATTTCAACTGGAGGTTCATCTTTGGCTTTGACTACCTACCTGCAGAGCAGCTGTGTGTTGTCTCTAGAAAGGTGTGTAAAGCCATGGATGAGCAACAAAACCCCAACTTATTACTTGCTAATAATGTAACCAGTTATAATTTGAATAAATGAAATGAATTTTTATCTTTATACAGGAGCATTTTTGGAATCTGGACAAAACTGAATTTAGGATTCCTCCTAAATTGATCATCCAGATATGGGATAATGACAAATTCTCCCTGGATGACTACTTAGGTGAAACAGTATTGTGTTTTCTTAAAATTCTGAAGCAAATGCCTTAAAAAGAGCCAACTGCTATAACATATGCTCTGCTGCTTTGTCACAGAAAGACGTGTACATATTTTATGTTGCAGGTTCAATTGAGCTGGACTTACTGAATCTCATCCCTCCTGCAAAGACCCCAGAAAAGTGCAGCCTGAAGATGATGCAAGGAATGATGGCATCACAGCCCACCTCACTGTTCTCCCAGAAGTCTGTGCGAGGCTGGTGGCCATGTGCAATTGAGCAGGGTGGAAAACCTATACTTGGTGTATGTTCATGTCTCCAGCACACTTATTTGTCATTTTTTTAATGTGTGTTTTTTTGTGGGATCCTGTTTAAGGCTGCGTTTTTAAAAAATTTGCAGGGAAAAGTCGAGATGACACTGGAAATAGTGGAAGAGAAGGAGATGGAGGAAAGGCCGGCTGGGAAAGGCAGAGAAGAGCCCAACATGAATCCCAGATTGGACCCACCCAAGTAAAAATATGTCTCTCTAAAGAAAAATTAATAACTGTTTTACATTAATATACTTGATTTACAGATAACTGTGTGTCTCTATTCTCTAACAGCCGCCCTGACACTTCGTTCTTCTGGTTTACAAATCCTTGCAAGACCATGAAGTTCATAGTGTGGCGCAAATTCAAGTGGATTTTCATTTTAGGAGTTCTTCTCCTGCTTGTACTCTTGTTCCTTGGGATCCTTTTCTACTCCCTCCCTGTAAGTTCACTCATTTTGCTGATAATGAAGTCAAGTTTGTTGTGTCCAAAGTATTTTGTCTAAAACACTTTGGATATTTGGATACTGAATTTAATTCAGTATTTAAGAAGCCCATTTTTTCTCTCTGCAGAATTATATCTCCATGAAGATCGTCAAGCCTTTCTCTTAATAAGCACTGTAGAGAAGCTCTGTACCTACCTGCAGCACAACCTACAGACCTGCTTGCTGTTACCATCCCATGGAAATAAGCAGTAACTGTCTCTGCTGATGCCTTAGAAATCTGACACTAAGCATTTCCCTGTCACAATGACTGCTATTAATTTTGTATTTTTTCACTCTCAGTATTATTTTGTACTTCATGTATATTAAATCAAATTTGTTTCACTAACTGTTAAATGAAAAAAGAGCAACAGAAATGAGATTTCAATAAATCATAGGGATCTATCTATTTATCTTTTGATTTATCGATCTATCTATCGATCGATAGATAGATAGATGTTAGATCGATAGATACATAGTCAGATATCGATATCTTCATACGTAGTTTGTATGAAAATCATGATAACATCAAGTATTCTGTGTAAACATGTTTGAACGTCAGTCAATATTAGCATAACAGTTTTTTGTGGTTTTTTTTACAGCATAAATGTAAAATGTCATGATCATGCATTAAATTTAGGTTCATAATTTTCAGACAACACCTGAGTGTTTAAATTTTAAGTGAGATGCCTAAATAAATATATAATTTTTTTTATTAATAAAATAATATTTTGTTTGCAGCAGTAAAATTCATAAATACAGTATGTAGGTTTTCAAGGGCTTTTGTTTGTTTTTTATATTTTTGATTTTATAATTTCCCATGAGCCCCCACAGGCTGGTTGTTGGAGCTAAAAAACCCCCCAAAAAGCTGGAATCACCCTGAGAGTACTTTGCTGTGGTCTGTTGGTTGAGCAAGAGAGCTGTTGGCACCAGCTGCCCCAATAATCTGATCAGAGAGGCTTCATTCATTCATTTCATTTATTTGTTCATTTCAGGCATACATATATTGAACATAAAGTGCACAAAACAAAAAACAAACAAAAATTACCTGAAAAGGAGTGGGACGAAGAAAACTTATTAAATCCCACCCCTATACTCACTCTGTGTGCTCTGTGTGTAATGGTCCAAGCAATGGGGGATTTTCCTTTTTTCTGTCTCTCCTCTCAGGTGGAGTTGTAGACTGGATGTTCGCACTAGGCCTCCCTGCTGATGGAGTCTCAGTTTTCCTGGTCTTCAGCCGTTGCACAAGTTTATTATTTCCTCATCACTCTGGCAGCATTTAACCAGCATCCATTCTCTGTCACACAAAATTTGTGTGACAGAGAACCATTTAACAGCCTTAATAACATTTACTCTGGTAAAATAATGAAAAAATATACTTCATCAAACTTCCAGCTCCAAAACTTTAAGTCTCAGCTTGAAGAAACAGCATTGTGCATGCTTCTTTTCAGTTAGGAAAAGTTCTGCAGCTTCTGCATTGCTCTCTGACTTTTTACTCACGTTTGGGTTCAGATATCACAACAACAGCACAAATCATGTTCTTTGAAAGCACAAACTGACAGATGGATAAACAGGCAACTTTTTATTCTAGGTCAAAACAGAGTTACTACTACTTTGATACTAACCTGAAGGGTTTAAAACCCTTAGGGCCCAGGGTCAAGAATTGCCCCAGTAAAGACTCCAGTTGGACCCATTAGACAGCTTTGGAAAATGTGAAGCATGGCATAAATTTGAGCATAGTTAGCGCATATTTTATTATATTTTTTGTATATGGTTCAGCTTTTCCAACTGATAAAGACTTCCTCTGTGGCCATCCATGCAACATCTTTTTTTTCCTGCTATATCTACTATAGAAATAAAGATTTAAAAAATCTGCAAATTAACAAAAACTTTGTTTTATAATACAGGCCAGCCTGTTCAATGTAATTTTACACATTTATTTCTTATATTTAAATCCTCAAGAGTCACATTGACAGATTTTTTTCACTTACCATCTTAGCATTTATTTACGTGTATTTACACCGGTCCAGCAGGTGGCGGCAATGCACTTGTAAGTTGGTGTGCTATCCGCCCTTAAAAGCCACAAGAAGAAGAATAAGCATCTCGAAGTGAAAGTGAATAATGTGGAGAAAAATAGTTTATATTTAAAAGCCTTGAACAAGGAACAAGCTTGTAAGTTCCGTTTCTTTATTTGAATGACGACCGCACTGTTAGCTTGTATAGGTTAATCCGAGCTACAGTAATCGAGGCTAACGTTCAGAATTTATAGCCAATCAAAGCTAAGTTAGCTAAAGATGCTGTGTTGTTGCAGTGCGCTCAGGGTAGTAAGATAAAGAAAAATCTGTCGTTTTAGCGTGAAAGTGACATGTCAAATGAAGAAAATATGCTTGGCCAGCTCGTCGTAGCTTTGTTGGGGCTTTCAGCTGTGCGTTTTTTTCGCGGTGTGCCGTCTTTGTCTGTAATTAATGCACATATATACAGGTAAAATTAACTAAAATCTGTAACTTACTGTGAACATCTACCTACGAACATCTTCGGTGAAGTCACAGAATGTAATAAGTGGACTAAAACACCTATTTAGGTCTTACTGTAGCTTCTACCCGGTACTAGGAATAAACAAAGTTTGTATTTCACTGTATTAAAGTCCAGTTATACATACCAAGACCAGTGTATTTCTATTGTTTCTATGTTGTTGCTTACAAAGGCTGAATGTCATGTTTATTTCTGGTTTGTAAGGATTTCTTTGAACAGTTCTTTTAATGACTGTACAACATAAATCTGTAATCACTTTAAAATACAAGAATTGGGTGCAAAAAATGAAGTGAATTTGGATTTTTTTTTTCTAATCCACACCTGGTCAAAAGTATATATACAAGCTCAAATATATAAGCACCCATATTAATTTTTGGTTAGCTATTGATTTGAGATGAAGTTGAAGTACATGGAGATACTCCTCCAGTCCATGGCATTGTCAGTGTGGACATTGATGCTGGCGTTCCAGTAGTTGCCACTTAATGGGAGGCTTAGCCTATGTAGTTCCAGGGTTATCACTGAACATCCTTACCAATTCCTCTCTAACACTTTGGGTATATTTCCAGACGTTGGAAAAGACACAGCCGCATAACTTGTACTTATGTACAGTTGTTTGAAGTGATTATCTTGCTGCATAATCATGCCACCCTGGAAAAGTTCAAAGAAACCATTAAAAGCCTCAAATTACCCTGACATGCCAATGATGAGTGTATATAAACTGCAGTTTCTTACTGTGCCAGTATATTTACTTTCTTTCTCTCTAATATAGCTGGTTCTGATTAGTCTTCTATGACGTGTTAAACGTGGATGAAGTTATGGATTCTCAAACGAGGTAAAGTATCCAAGTTAACATTTTGCTTGGCCTTGCATGATTAATTTCCAATGTACTGCTAATTAAAGAACATATTGATGGAAAATGTGTGATTATGATAAAAGTATATTTTATGTTTTATTTTCTTTCTTTTTTGCAGCAGTTCTAATGCTGAGGTTAATCAAGAAGATGTAAAGAATGATCCTCCAAAAACTAACCTCACAGATGAAAGAGATGAACTGTGTTTTGAACCACAAACGTCTGACGCTACAGGATACAGTGCACAAACAGAGAACACACATGATGATGTGTCTTCCCAGAATTTGATGGACTGTGGGTCTGCAGGTGACACGGATGAAGCTGTGCTCACATGCAGCAAAAGTAACACAGCTCCAACACAGTGTTCTAATGGGCAGAAATCTAAGAGGCCCAGTTCACCAGGCCCTCACCCCTCTAAGACAACCTGTGTTGCTACACACACTACCAATACAAAACTCCATCTCTGTCTTAGTTTTAGTTCCAGAAACCCAGTGTGTAACCCCATTGATGTGGAGATGCTCAGTCCTGATAGTCCAGTCTGTAAAACCCTGTTCAACAACTCGGCAGACCAGGATTGTGATGGAGGTTTTTGTGCAGAGCACTCTGCCTTTGCAAAGGCTCAGGTAATGGAATCTCAGCAGACTATCAAAGACTCTGATCCAGGAAGTTCAACCAAAGAAAGAGACCATCTTCCTGCAATGGGATCCGAGGATGCTGAGATAGCAGAGCACAGTGGGTCATCTAATATGAGCCAGGACTTAATTGAAAGCCAGCCAGATGCAATTTTGCAAAGGTCCTTGGAAAGATTTTCACTACAACTTTTTTTTTTTTTGTGCCCTAGTGCCATTATATTCAGAATTTTCTTTAGTTAATCTGCTGTCTGCTTACCTGTTCTGCTTTTTTTTCTGTATAGTGTTTCATGCCCATCGCATAACATTGAGACAAAATGGCAGGGGACGCCCATAGATGAGCTGAACAGACTACCCCAGTGTGCCCCTCCTCTGTCTCACCTGAAATCAGCACCTCATCACACTGTCACAGTCAGGGTGAGTCAACAGCCACTTCTTCCTTTGTGGATCTTTGTATTTGCTAATACAGATATGTTCACGATGGCCTGCTGAAGTTCAAACTAAGCATCAGAATGGGAAGAAAGGTTATTTAAGTGAATTTGAAGGTGGCATGAATGTTGATCACTGCTCTGTGTATTTCAGGTTATGGGGAGTTTAAAAAAAGATGTTTTCTGTCCAACATGCTTTAATATTTGTAATTCAAAAGTATTACTTTGAAAAAAAAAAAGACTCCTAAAGAAATAAAGCCATTCATTTAAATCACATTACTGACAACCGAGCCTTGTTAAGCTGTGAGGCAGATTTTGTTTAACTCACCATAATTATCTGTTCAAATGTTATTCTAATAAAGGATGATGCTGAAGCTGATAGTAAACTAAGGTTGTTATTGCAAAAGGAATCTGCATTTCTTTGTTTGGCTGTAAGCCCATTAGTGTGTGTCATCCCCTCACCGATACCTGGGAGTCTCTCGAGAGCACGTTTAGGACAGATGAGCACAGAGCATAGCAGCACCAGCTGTTTCAGGTGAACCAGGGGAATGTCTTCCTTTGTTACTGTCTCACTCTTTCAGTCTTTTAATACTTATGCTCATCTACTGGGATTTTCCTACACAGCCATCTCTGGGGTTTACAGAGAATAATGTGAAAAAGCGAAAATATTCAGTGAGTGGCAGTTCTCTGGCTACTAATGGCATGTCAGAGATAAATGCCCAGAGTTCTTCAGTCTCATAGGAAGCCAACAGTAACTCAAATAACCGGTTGTTACAGGCAAGGTATGCAGAAGAGCATCTCTGAATGCACAACATGTCTAACCATGAAGCAGACGGGCTACGGCAGTAACAGACCACACTAAGTGCAACTCCTGTCAGCTAAGAACAAGAAACTGAGGCTACAGTTAACATGGGCTCACTAAAATGATCCAATAGAAGATTGGAAAGACGTTGCCTGGTCCGACGTGTGTTGATTTGTACTGTGACATTCGGATGGCAGATTCAGAAGTTGAATTAAACTACATGAAAACCTGGCTCCATCCTTCCTTGTATTAACTGTCCAGGCTGGTGGTGGTTATAATAGTCTATGGGATATTTTCTAGGCACACTTTGGTACCAACTGAGGATTGTTTCAACATGACAGCCTACCCGAGTATTGTTGCTGACTAAGTTTATCTTTTCATCTCTGAATGATCACAGTGCACAGGTTATCATCTTTCTGTTTCCAGCAGGATAATGCATCATGTCATAAAGCTCAGATAATCTCAAACTGATTTCTTGAACATCACAATGAGTTCATTGTACTCAAATGACCTCCACAGTCACAGATCTCAGTTCGACAGAGCACCTTTGGGATGTGGTGGAACAGGAGATTTGGATCATGGCTGTACAGCCAACAAATCTGCAGCAACTGTGTGATGCTATATCAACATGGACCAAAATATTTCCAGCACCTTGTTGAATCAATGCTACAGTAATTAAAGCAATTCGGAAGGCAAAAGGAGGTCCAACTCAGTACTAGCAAGGTGTACCTAATAAAGTGTCTGGTGAATGTGTATTATCACTTGCTTGATGAAATGTGTTTATACAAGAGAAAATAAGACTGGGAAGATTGGCAAAGATGACGTAAAGAATGGCTCTTGAGATGCAGACAGGGTGAATGAGAATGAGAGAGACAGTGCTGGGCCGAGTGAAGCCGTCCTCCATGATCCCCTGAGGGGCTCTTGTCAGTAGCAG
The DNA here is from genome assembly GCF_001858045.2 of Oreochromis niloticus. Classification (NCBI taxonomy): domain Eukaryota; kingdom Metazoa; phylum Chordata; class Actinopteri; order Cichliformes; family Cichlidae; genus Oreochromis; species Oreochromis niloticus. Next base: position 17,114,054 of record NC_031978.2, on the reverse strand, counting down.
TCCTATCAGACTATCCTCCACTGCTCGTCCCACAGGGACATAGTCAGTGCTGCTTTACTGCTACAACTTGCTCTTATCATCACCAAACACTGCCACACAAACTAGATGCTGCCAATCACTAAATTCCAAGAATGAAAATCTATTTGTAATTAATGTTTTAATTAGATCTAATGTGTACACTGAAAACTGGTTGTCTTTTAGTTCATTACGCATCAAAGAAATGTATGACTTGAAAATATGTAATGCTTGTATTTTTATTTTCTATGCGTTTACCTTTAGTGTGAGGCAATAAAAATGCCTTATATAAGATAAGCCTATATAGAAATTTTAGTTTATTCTTTAATTTTTTATACTATCTACCAAGCTGTGCTCTAACGTTCAGGGGCTTTTAAAGGTAAACCAAAAGCCATTCTTTTAATTTAGTTAAACAGTTAATTTCATCATAATTTCTCTAAAAACAACAGTAACCTGTAAAGAACATGTTTTCCCCTTGCTTCCCTTATTTCCCTGTTACAGACAGATCTCCTCAGGGAGGGAGAAGTCCCTGTCCCATACCCTACCAAGTTCAAGGATGCATGGGATGATTCGTCAGTGAAGATGCCCTGCTCTGAGAAGAATCTGTTTCCTATGGAGACCGAGGTATAATAGTTGTATAGCATCCCTCCATCCAGACATGCCATTTCAGTACAATAAAGTTAGTTACTGCAAGAACACTGACGTAAGAAAAGTTTGTATTTATTAATTTTTTTGATGTTGTGTAGGATGGAAATGGCGTCCAAAGTCGATGGGACCTAATCCGCACTGCTTTGCAGAGGGGGTTCAAAAGTTGTCTGGATGTGAGGGTAAGAGATCAGAGAGACTGGTTAGTCAAACCTAAAATATGGAAACCAAGCAGTTGAATCCCTGATTCGGTAAACGCTTACACTCCAGTAGACTGTTTCAAAAAGCGGAAAAAATTTGTGTTGCCAAACAAATGACCACAGTAGGCTTTTAAGTGTTTTACAAAATATTGAAGAATTTCTGGGCACATTTGTTTCCAGTTATATTGTTGATACAAATCATATTCCATAAGCAACCACATGGTGGCAGAGTTTGCAACAGTTGTATTTTACACCATGTATAAAACTAGATTTGTACTTTTGTGCGCAAATGCTACATTTTCAGTTTCACTTCTAACTTCTCATTCTTCTCTTCAGGATGCAATCCTGAGGTATAACACAGCCCATGCAAAGAAATGGGACTTCACTGCCCTGAACCTTCTTTGTACAGAGGTACGATGTTCAGTATCCGACTGTTACCTGATGTTTATGGGCTTGTCTTGTACAAAAGGAAAGGCATAATATTAGCACAACTTCCTAATGGACTACTGAAAATGTTATAATTCCAACAACTTGTCCTTTACAGACATGTTTGCTGAATGTGGCAGACCTAAGAACCCTTTTATGAGATCTTTACCATGAAAACAAACTCATAAAGAAATGAAGCCATTTATTTGAATCTGATTGAACCTTGTAGACTTGCAAGTCCCAGCAAAATTTAAGTCACCATGATTATCTGGTTAAATGTTAGTCTAATAAAGAATGAATCCAAAGCTGATAGTAAACTAAAGTTGTTATCACAAAGGGAATCTGCTTGTCTTTGTTTGACTGTAAGCCCATTAGTGTGTGTCATCCCCTCACGGTACCTGGGAGTCTCCCGGGAGCACGTTTAGGACAGATGAGCACAGAGCATAGCAGCACCAGCTGTTTCAGGTGAACCAGGGGAATGTCTTCTTTTTTATTGCCTTCCTCTTTATCTTTTTAAACACTTCTTATCCTCTTTTCAGACAGTTAGGGGCTATAATTGCACACATGTTATGAGGATAACATTTTTAGACATGGGACAATGATTTCTTGTCATTCAATTTTACAAGATAACTTTTTAAAGTGTCAGCCCTTTTACAGAGTTTCTCTCCTTAGAGATTGTAGATAAAGTATGATTTTTATTACTTATTATGTCTACTGCACAGGCTGAAACTTTATATTTTAACTACACCACCACCCAAAAGAGCCTAAAGATAGATGGCAAAGCAAATTCAATTTGAAGACTAATTTTATAGCTACATTTAGAGAAGCATTTGTTTTATTCTTAAATTCTTCCTGGGTATATCAATTAGGAACAAAATTGTTATAACAATGCAATGTTCAGAATTAAGTGAGTGCTTGAGATATCCAGCACAGTCCAGCCAAATTGTTATTTAAACCTAATGCTTGTTCCCTCTCATCGTGGATTACTCAGCTAAATTTAGCCCATTCAGAATTGTTTTTTTTTTTCCTTCTCTGTGAAATAATTTCTTAGTAAGCCAGAAAGCTTGGCAGATCAATAGCTGTCTAAGCCTTTTTATAGCTTAATCCAATTTAATTAAAAGGCCCCATTAAGTCTGTAAGGATGCTAAGTAAGGCCAGGCAGTAAGTTGCTCTTCCCGGAAGCAATTTCATCAGCGACTCCAACTGCCTGCTCGCTGTCGTGACCACAGCAATTCCCCCACTTTTGTCATTTTTATGTTCCAAAGACATTTTATAAAGGCAAGCGGCGCTCACTGGAGAAGGACAAACCAGTGTTTAAATGACACAGTAGAAACCAGAATTTGATTACATAAGCCAGAGGTCCCCAACCCTTTTTGTGCCACGGACCGGTTTATGTCCGACAATATTTTCACAGACCGGCCTTTAAGGTGTCGCGGATAAATACAACAAAATAAAACCAGTATTGGTATCCAAAAAAAGGGAAATTTTTATTCATAACATACAGGAAAAGACCCAGGGAAACAGAGTTAACGATAAAAACGTTTAAAAAATAACAATAAAAACCCTGAAAGCCATAAATTTCACACCAAACGACTCATGGACCGGTACCAGCCCAATACCAAATGACTCCGGTCTGTGGCCTGGTTGTTGGGGACCGCTGACATAAGCAACAGTTGGCCAAGTGATGAATCCACCCACTGAATATTCTTGAATAGAAGCACACCATTGTTTTTCTTGTGACATTACCAATAAGTTTGATGTGTCACATGGCCCTCTTCCTATTGAAAAAACAAAAGTTGTATCCAAGATGGCCGACTTCTAAATGGCCACCATGGTCACCACCCATCTTGAGGAGTTTTCCCCCTCACATATACTAATGTGCCACAAACAGGACTTTAATATCACCAACCATTCCCATTTTATTACGGTGTGTCCATATAAATGGCCCACCCTGTATAACAGTGGCCAAACCAGCTGATTGATATAACAGTTTTCAGTGTCATATTTATTCTTTGTGGTCATTATGAATGCTAACCATTGAACTTCTAAGCCAATACAACCTAATTAAATGTGGTGCAACATCTTGTATCACTGGGGTAAAATAGTGACGGGATACGTTGCCCCTGGGCCTGTGACTGACAGTCCGCTCGGCATGTAATACCCATAAGGTAAAAAAGAAGAGGTTTCCAAATTAGGGCTTGTCTGTAAATTGTCTTAGTGTTTCTCCTCTGCCGAATGAAACTGTCACTGTGTCATTTTCTGATGAATGTCTGAGGGCTAAGCACAAAACCAGTCCAGGAGTACAGTGCAGCTGATGTTTCAGTACACAAACATATATATAGCAGCAAGACAACAAGGCTGTTCCTCTCATTTTTGTGCCCTGTTGCTTGCTTGTTTGCTTCTGTCTCTCTCACTGTTAAAAATGCCTTGAAATGTCAGGGTTTGACACTAAATGTATTGGGGAAAACACCCTTAGAAGACCTCTAAATTAAATAGTCAAATCAGGAGTTGTGAAGGTTGAGCTGCCAGAAAATTAAAATGACTTATAAAGACTAGAATGTATGGAAGATCAATGTCTAATCAATCACTATGCTATGAATCACTAAATCCAGACTGCCCTGATGAAACTTGGTGTGTCATATTTATGGATGTGAAATGTATAGTTTGTGTGTCCACCCTAACCTTGTGGTGAGCTGCTCTAGCTGTGGAAAGGGGGGTGGGTTGTCTTTCTGCCCTCATCCTGCCGCATCACCAGCTACCATCTATTAGTCCCACAGGAGCGCTTTATGATGTCTGCCAGCTCATTACTCCTGACAGCATTTAGTCAGACCTGCTCTGCAGCCATATAAATGCCCCTGGCCAAATCAACCACCAAAGACTTCCTGTGGAAAATCAAGCCACCCTGCCACTCTCTCCACAATTGGTCATTTGCATTTGCTCCCAGAAGGTCCATTTAATCAGCACAAGCTCCCCTGCTTACCTTGATAGAATAAGGCATGTGATTGATGACAGTGACATTCGAAGCCAATACACTCATAAATGATTGCGTTGTAAATCTGGGGCGTATGATGGAATAACTGGGTGTTTATTTTAGAGGGAATTGCAGATGGATGCTGAGGTAAGCTTCAGGCTGAAGTATGGATGCCTCAGCTGTGGCGAGCTCATTCCTAGATTGATGGTAGTTTCTTTGGAAAAAGGGTTCTGTGTAGTGAACACCTCTGCAGCATTTCTGTTTCTTTTTTTGTTTTTTGCACTGTTGAAGTGTTGGGATTATTGATATCTGAGTAGTGGGAGTTCATCCTATAACAACAATAAACTGAAACTAGAGTTTTTATTGTTGGATATGAGGAAAAAATTGCGTAGATATTGCTTACTGGTGTAGTTTTATGACCTCTGACTCGCTGTAAAGCTGTTTTTAGACCATGTAAAGTTAATCAAACAGTTGGCTCATCCTCAGATTTTCAGTTCCATCCTGTGTCCTTGGCTTAAGAAAACAATACTAAACCTTAAAAAATGGCACGTTTAAAATTGAAGGAAAATTAACAACAAATGCACAAAACAAGGGATAATTTATGGC